>NW_027220173.1:0-31605 GCF_027580195.1 Bos mutus
GTACAGGAATTTCAAGAAAGCTAGAAACTCAAAACCATCTGTATTGCTGTGACATCCACCCTCAGGACGGGTGGGATTCTGAACACCCCGGGGACCAGTGTGAGTGTTGCACTATGGGGGTGGGGGAGGGGCACGTGGCTGAACTGCACACTAGCCATGCACAGTGGATCATTGATTAGGTTGCAATGGGCCAAAAATATAAAATTAGATAAAACTGATATTTAATCTCAGACAGGTAAGAAACAATGCTGGGTATGTTCAATGCTTTTGAACAATGCTGTATATGTGATTAGCTGTCAATCAGTACTATCCTCTCTAGCACTATCCTCTATTAATTGTTACCATCATATTTAACTTAAAATTAGAGCACACAGGCTTTCAAAAGGCCCTACTATACATTATCAATATTTTCAATTCAGTTCAGTTCAGTCATTCAGTCGTGTCCAATTCTTTCCGACCCCATGATCCGCAGCACGCCAGGCGTCACAGTCCACACCAACTCCCAGAGTTTACTCAAACCCATGTCCATTGAGTGGGTGATGCCATCCATCCATCTCATCCTCTGTCGTCCCCTTTTCCTCCTGCCCTCAATCTTTCCCAGCATCAGGGTCTTTTCAAATTAGTCATCTCTTCGCATCAGGTGACCGAAGTATTGGAGTTTCAGCATCAACATCAGTCCTTCCAATGAACACCCGGGACTGATCTCCTTTAGGATGGACTGGTGGATCTTGTGGCAGTCCAAGGGACTCTCAAGAGTCTTCTCCAACACCACAGTTCAAAAGCATCAATTCTTTGGCGCTCAGCTTTCTTCACAGTTCAACTTTCACATCCATACATGACCACTGGAAAAACCATAGCTTTGACTAGATGGACCTTGGTTGACAAAGTAATGTCTCTGCTTTTTAATATGCTGTCTAGATTGGTCATAACTTTTCTTCCAAGGAGTAAGCATCTTTTAATTTCATGGCTGCAATCACCATCTACAGTGATTTTGGAGCCCCCCAAAATAAAGTCAGCCACTGTTTCCACTGTTTCCCCATCTATTTGCCATGAAGTGATGGGACCAGATGCAATGATCTTAGTTTGCTGAAAGATGAGCTTTAAGCTAACTTTTTCACCCTCCTCTTTCACTTTCATCAAGAGGCTCTTTAGTTCTTCTTCGCTTTCTGCCATAAGGGTGGTGTCATCTGCATATCTGAGGTTATTGATATTTCTCCCGGCAATCTTGATTCCAGCTTGTGCTTCCTCCAGCCCAGCATTTCTCATGATGTACTCTGTATATAAGTTAAATAAGCAGGGTGGCAATTTACAGCCTTGACATACTCCCTTTCCTTTTTGGAACCAGTCTGTAGTTCCATGTCCAGCTCTAACTGTTGCTTCCTGACCTGCATACAAATTGCTCAAGAGGCAGATCAGGTGGTCAGGTATTCCCATCTCTTACAGAATTTTCCACAGTTTATTGTGATTCACACAGTCAAGGGCTTTGGCATAGTCAATAAAGCAGAAGTAGATGTTTTTCTGGAACTCTCTTGCTTTTTCCATGATCCAGCGGATGTTGGCAATTTGATCTCTGGTTCCTCTGCCTTTTCTAAAACCAGCTTGAACATCAGGAAGTTCACGGTTCACGTATTGCTGAAGCCTGGCTTGGAGAATTTTGAGCATTACTTTACTAGTGTATGAGATGAGTGCAATTGTTCAGTAGTTTGAGCATTCTTTGGCATTGCCTTTCTTTAGGATTGGAATGAAAACTGACCTTTTCCAGTCCTGTGGCCACTGCTGAGTTTTCCAAATTTGCTAACATGTTGAATGCAGCACTTTTACAGCGTCATCTTTAGGATTTGAAATAGCTCAGCTGGAATTCCATCATCTCCACTAGCTTTGTTCCTAGTGATGCTTCCTAAGGCCCACTTGACTTCACATTCCAGGATGTCTGGCTCTAGGTGAGTGTGAGTGATCACACCATTGTGATTATCTGGGTCGTGAAGATCTTTTTTGTACAGTTCTTCTGTGTATTCTTGCCACCTCTTTTTAATATCTTCTGTTTTTGTTAGGTCCATACCATTTCTGCCCTTTATTGAGCCCATCTTTGCATGAAAGATACCCTTGGTATCTCTAATTTTATTGAAGAGATCTCTAGTTTTTCCCAGTCTATTGTTTTCCTCTATTTCATTGCATTGATCACTGAGGAAGGCTTTCTTATCTCTCCTTGCTTTTCTTTGGAATTCTGAATTCAAATGGGTATAACTTTCCTTTTCTCCTTTGCTTTTAACTTCACTTCTTTTCACAGCTATTTGTAAGGCCTCCTTAGACAGCCATTTTGCTTTTTTGCATTTCTTTTTCTTGGGGATGGTCTTGATTCCTGTCTCCTGTACAATGTCATGAGCCTCCATCCATAGTTTATCAGGCACTCTGTCGATCAGATCTAGTCCCTTAAATCTATTTCTCACTTCCACTCTATAGTCATAAGGGATTTGATTTAGGTCATACCTGAATGATCTAGTGGTTTCCCCCACTTTCTTCAATTTAAGTCTGAATTTGGCAATAAGGAGTTCATGATCTGAGCCACAGTCAGCTCCCAGTCTTGATTTTGCTGACTATATAGAGCTTCTCCATCTTTGGCTACAGAGAATATAATCAGTCTGTTTTCTGTGTTGACCATCTGGTGATGCCCATGTGTAGAGTCTTCTCCTGTGTTGTTGGAAGAGGGTGTTTGCTATGACCAGTACATTCTCTTGGCAAAACTCTATTAGCCTTTGCCCTGCCTCATTCTGTACTCCAAGGCCAAATCTGCCTGTTACTCCAGGTATTTCTTGACTTCCTACTTTTGCATTCCAGTCCCCTGTAATGAAGAGGACATCTTTTTTGGGTGTTAGTTCTAAAAGGTCTTGTAGGTCTTCATAAAACCGATCAGCTTCAGCTTCTTCAGTGTTACTAGTTGGGGCATAGACCTGGATTACTGTGATATTGAATAGTTTGCCTTAGAAATGAACAGAGATCATTCTATTGTTTTTGCGATTGCATCCACATACTGCATTTCAGACTGTTTTGTTGACTATGGGGGATACTCCATTTCTTCTAAGGGATTCCTGCCCACAGTAGTAGATATAATGGTCATCTGAGTTAAATCCACCCATTGCAGTCCATCTTAGTTCCCTGATTCCTCGAATGTTGATGTTCACTCTTGCAATCTCCTGTTTGACCACTTCCAATTTGCCTTGATTCATGGACCTAACATTCCAGGTTCCTATGCAATATTACTTTTTACAGCATCAGACCTTCCTTCTATCACCAGTCCCATCCACAACTGGGTGTTTTTGTTTTTTGTTTGTTTGTTTGTTTGTTTTTCCTTTGGCTTTAACTCCATCCCTTCATTCTTTCTGGAGTTATTTCTCCACTAATTTCCAGTAGCACATTGGGCACCTACCGACCTGGGGAGTTCATCTTTCAGTGTCCTAATTTTTTCCCTTTTCATACTGTTCTGGAGTTCTCAAGGCAAGAATACTGAAGTTGTTTGCCATTCCCTTCTCCAGTGGACCACATTCTGTCATACCTCTCCACCATGACCCATCCACTGGGTGGCCCCACAAGGCATGGCTTCACTTCATTGAGTTAGACAAGACTGTGGTCCATATGATAAGATTTTTAATAGCATTAAAAAGTGAGAAATAAGTAAACTTCTGTTTAAGTATAAAGGGTTTGTTTCAAGTTTAAATGCTGTGCATGTGTTTTTACCGATTCTATTCTTGAATCAACAGCATGGTGCTAAGGTTGAAGAAGGTCCCTGGAAGCAGAACAGACCACTTTTAAACCGTCAGAGATTTTTATAATACAAGGTTTTAAGTGTAAACTATTCATTTTCCTTTTAAAACAGAAAGAATATGAATTAACTTTTTGTTTTTTAAACCTAATGTTCTAATAAAAGTGTTTCTTTTTCCCCCAAAACAAAAACAACAATGTGTGTTGAAAACAGGCAGAAATATATATTTATTTGAATTTAGACCTAAAAAATAACACTACTAGTAGGAATCGCATGCCCCAGCCCTGTGAGACCTCCATCTGTACTCCGGGTCCATCTGACTTGCTGCTGCTAAGTCGCTTCAGTCGTGTCCGATTCTGTGCGACCCCAGAGACGGCAGCCCACCAGGCTCCCCCGTCCCTGGGATTCTCCAGGCAAGAACACTGGAGTGGGTTGCCATTTCCTTCTCCAATGCATGAAAGTGAAAAGTGAAAGTGAAGTCGTTCAGTCGTATCCTACTCTTAGCAACCCCATGGACTGCAGCCCACCAAGCTCCTTCATCCATAGGATTTTCCAGGCAAGAGTACTGGAGTGGGGTGCCATGGCCTTTTCGCATCTGACTTGCCTTAGGAGTCAAACTGGGATTGTGTGATTTTTTTTTTTTTTTTTTTAAGAAGAACCGAGGTTAAGACTTAGACACACTAGGAATGTCCTACAAGAAGTTCACATTGGATGGTTCTGACTAAATTCACTCTTTTACTCAGCAACCATGCTCACAAGTATCCATCCCAATAGGTGGAAGCCTTGGGCATTCCAAAACACTGTTTTATCCAAAAGCTTATCGTATTTAATTCTGAAGGCCATTACATGAAAAACATTTTTTAAATTAAATTTTGCAGACTACCCAGACAAAAAATGAGTCTCTGAGGTGGAGTTTTTATCACATTAGAAATGTCATAAGTAAATAATGATAAACAGAGGACTGACAGCTTTTAAACCCTACATTTTAAAACACTAAAATTTTTAAAAATCCATGAGTTTATACTGATTTCTATAAGACATAAAATAGATAGTAGGAAGGGAAAGCTCTTTTTTGCAGTAGAAGGTCAATTAACAAATGTAGACAGATTGACAGAAAAGTAGCAACCATCCTTGTCATAAAAAATTCAGACAAAATTCATCATTGTCTGAATATACAGTGAAATGTCAGGGGTTGGAGCAGACAGAATTTTCATGGACTCCAAGTATCTTCTCAGATTAATTCTTTAGGATAGAATTATATTTTCAAAGTAGAAATATCTGGCAAGCACCTGGCTAAGCAAGTAACCAAAGTAAATATTAGTAATAGTGAACCTACTTGACACCCTTGGCTTTTTTCTTGTTTCTTTAAAAAATTAAGTATCATTGATTTACCATGTTGTGTTACTTTCTGCTCTATAGCAGTGATTCAGTTACACATACATACATTCTTTTTCATAAAAGTTAAATAAGCAGGGTGACAATATGCAGGTCATACTCCATTCCCAATTTTGACCCAGGCAGTTGTTCCATGTCCAGTTCTAACTGTTGCTTCTCCACCCACGTACCGGTTTCTCAGGAGACAGGTAAGGCGGTCTGGGATTCCTGTCTCTCTAAGTTTTCCAGTTTGTTGTGATCTGCAGAGTCAAAGGCTTTAGCGTAATCAATGAAGCAGAAGTAGATGTTTTTCTGAGCAGAAACCATAAGGCCCTCAAAGCCTGGGAATGTACTTCCTGGTCCTTTACAGGAAAACTCTGCCCACCCTGCCCCAGAGCCCTGCTGTTCTAAGTGTGGCCTGTGGACCAGCAGCATCGGCTGGCCTAGGGGGCCGTTAGAACACGGAATCTTGTCTCTACCCCAGACCCACTGACTCAGAATCTCCGGATCTCAGGTGAATCCTGGTCACAGTACAGTTAGAGAAGCACTGGTTTAGAGGCCCTGCTCTGGTCATCCTGTGGTTGCACTCCACCACCCCCATCCCCACCCCCACCACCAGGTGCAGGCAGCCAGAGAGGACAAGGGGGTGTAGCCACCTGGAGCTCCGCCCCCGAGAGGCCGTGCTCTGAGCACCTGGACCCTAGCATCCCTGCTCCCAGCGCCACTGCAGGCCTCCTTCCCAGTGCCCATGTCCCAGCCCAACAGGTGGTCAAGATACAGCTGTTTATGGGTGGGAAAAGGGTGGCCTAAGCTTGAACTTGAAGGCTGGGGTGCTCTTGCGTGAGCAGCAGATTCCTCAGGGCACAAAGAGGGTCAGAGCCAGAGGTGGGAAGAGCAGGGGGAGGGCTGGGGGCTGGGGTCGGACCCTCCTTCTGCTGTCCTGCCTTCTGGCTTGGAGCTCAGTAATCCAAAATCCCAGTCTGCCAGGTTTTAATAGTTATGTAGGTGTACTTGACCGTTTTGTTTGATTGATTTATAACTTTTAAATATTTAAACATATAGTATGGACTTCATCTGCACTCTTGACCCAGGGCTCACAGATCTGAGTGACAGGTCTGTTAAATGTTTCTTAGCATGTGTTCAGAGGACCCCCTGCATCAAAACCGACTGGGTTGTTGGTTAAAAATTCAAATTCCCAAGCCCCACTTGTGTAACACCCTGGATCAGATCTTTGGGGCTGGAGCCCAGTAACCTGCATTCTAATCCCTCCCCTGGTGACTGAGCCACAGCAGAGCTACAGGAGCACTTGTAATGGGGGAGGAGGATGTAGAGGGGAGCTGCCACAAGTTATGGAGGTCCCAGGTCAGAGGAAGGTGCTGACCACCAGCTCACACCTTCCTGCTTCTCTCATGATTCTCCTCACAACCTGGCCTGACTCCACCCACAGGAGTTGGCTGCAGGGAGAAGCTGCTAGAACAGGGCAAGGGTGTCCTCCTGCCGGCCGTGGGGCTCTTGGGTGGGTGGGTGGGGTTGCCCTGCAGAAAGACGGATCCAAATCAGGGGAAATAGGAGCAAAGGGGCTCTGGGAGCCTGGAGGGATCACCCGGACCCACCCGGGGATTCGGGCTGAAGGGCTGGGCAGATCTTTGGACAGGAGAGAACTCTGGGTCCTGCCAGGACATGGGAGGAGCGGGGACAGACTATGTGGTCCCACCTGCCTGGACTCAGAGGCTGCATCTGTCAGTTACGAGTCGTATGACCTTGAGCAATTTCCTTAAGCTTGTTTCCTTGTCTGTGAGATGGGGATCCTAACGTCCTCTAGGCTTGTGTTACAGGTAAACATGGTCATTAAGTAAAAACACACACCTTTTCTATATAGGAGGGTGAATATACAGCAGGGTGGTTGCCGTTTACTGTGAAGCTTGTCACCTTACACCTCTGCACTTGCTGATGTTTGATATCATAGGCACTTGTCACTGGCTGATAAGACCAATTTCCTCAGACCACAGGCACAGAAAGGCTCCAGTCACAGGCATGTGCCAGACCCTTGCTCGGCCAGTGACCTAGAGCTCCTTGAGCTTCCCTGTGCAGGAGCGACTCTTGAAGTTACTGCCAAGCTGCTCCTTGTGTACGGTTCCCAGGATTTCCCTCCCGGCAAACCACATCTTGGGAATCCTGCTCATAGGTTTGTGATGAACCAAGGCTTGTATGAAACCTCCAGGGGCAACGGTACCATACTGAAAATGACCACTAGGGGGCAGCAGAATCCATGAGTCCGGGTGAGGAGACTGCAAAGGCCAGGGAATGAAGGGCCAGGAAGGCCTCACAGCAGGCAAGAGGGGTGGGACCTCTAGCATTGCCTCACCCTCATTCACCCCACCTTCCACACACAGAAACACACACTCCTGCTCCTGCAGAATCACCTCATCCCTGTATATTCAGTTATCTCCTCCAGGTACAGTCCTTTATATCTTCATTATGGCAAAGGCTGGTGGTTTGTAAACTTGGCTGCAAATTCGAATCACCA
Source organism: Bos mutus (assembly GCF_027580195.1). NCBI lineage: Eukaryota > Metazoa > Chordata > Mammalia > Artiodactyla > Bovidae > Bos > Bos mutus. The sequence continues at coordinate 7,659 of NW_027220173.1, forward strand.
GGAGAACTCTATAAAATCCCAGTGCTGAGGCCTCATCTCAGCTAAATCAGAATCTTGGGGAGGGGAGGCAGGAGTCAACACTTTTTATTAATAAAACCCCACAGGTGATTCCACCCTGCAGCAAATGCTTTCATTCACATTTCTGACAAAACGTGGTCCACTGGAGAAAGGAATGGCAAACCACTTCAGTATTCTTGCCTGGAGAACCCCATGAACAGTATGAAAAGGCAAAAAGATAGGACACAGAAAGATGAATTCCCCAGGTTGGTAGGTGCCCAATATGCTACTGGAGAAGAGTTAAGAAATAACTCCAGAAAGAATGAAGAGACAGAGCCAAAGAGAAAACAATGCCCAGTTGTGGATGTGACTGGAGATGGAAGTAAACTCTGATGTTTTAAAGAACAATATTGCATAGGAACCTGGAATGTTAGGTCCGTGAATCAAAGTAAATGGGAAGTGATCAAACAGGAGATGGTAAGAGTGAACATCGACACTTTGGGATACCAGTGAACTAAAACAGACCGAAATGGGTGAATTTAATTCAGATAACCCTTACTTCTACTACTGTGGGGAAAAATCCCTTAGAAGAAATGTAGTAGCCCTCATAGTCAAAAAAAGAGTCCAAAATGCAGGTACTTGGGTACAATCTCAAAAACAACAGGATGATCTCATTCATTTCCAAGGAAAACCATTCAATATCACAGTAATCCAAATCTATGCCCCAACCACTAACGCTGAAGTTAAATGGTTCTATGAAGACCTAGAAGACCTTCTAGATCTAACACCAAAAAAAGATGTCCTTTTCATCATAGGGGATTGGAATGCAAAAGTAGGAAGTCAAGAGATACCTGGAGTAACAGGCAAATTTGGCCTTGGAGTACAAAAAGAAGCAGGGCAAAGGATAACAGAGTTTTGCCCAGAGAACACACTGATTATAGCAAACACCCTTTCCAAAGCAATGCAAGAGACAACTCTACACATGGACATCACCAGATGGTCAATACTGAAATCAGATTGATTATATTCTTTTCAGCCAAAGATAAGAAGCTCTATACAGTGAGTGAAAACAAGACTGGGAGCTGACTGTGGTTCAGATCATGGACTCCTTATTGCAAAATTCAGACTTAAATTCATAAAAGTAGGGAAAACCACTATACCATTCAGGTATGACCTAAATCAAATCCCAATGACCTAATTCAAATACAGTAGAAGTAACAAACAGATTCACGTGATTAGATCTGATAAATAGAGTGCCTGAAGAACTATGGATGGAAGTTCATAACATTGTACAGAAAGCCATGATCAAAGTCACCCCCAAGAAGAAGAAATGCAAACAGACAAAATGGCTGTCTGAGGAGGCCTTAAAAATAATTGTGAAAAGAAGAGAAGCTAAAGGCAAAGGAGAGAAGGAAAGATATACCCATCTGAATGCAGAGTTCCAAAGAAGAGCAAGGAGCAAAAAGAAAGCCTTCTTCAGTGATCAATGCAAAGAAATAGAGGAAAACAATACAATGGGAAAGACTAGAGATCTCTTCAAGAACATTAGAGATACCAAGGGAACATTTCAAGCAAAGAGGGACACAATAAAGGACAGAAGAGTTATGGACTTAACAGAAGCAAAAGATATAAAGAAAAGGGGGCAAGAATACACAGAACTATGCAAAAAAAGACCTTAATGACCCAGATAACTACAATGGTGTGCTCATTCAGTTAGAGTCACACAACCTGGAATGTGACGTCAAGTGGACCTTAGGAAGCATCACTATGAACAAAACTAGTGAAGGTGATGGAATTCTAGTTGCTGTATTTCAAATCCTAAAGGTGATACTGTGAAAGTGCTGCACTCTTTTCCACTGCTTGGAAAGCTCAGCAGTGGCCACAGAACTGGAAAAGATCAGTTTTCATTCCAATCCCAAAGAAAGGCAATGCCAAAGAATGCTCAAACTACCGCACAATTTGCACGCATCTCACGTGCTAGTAATGTTCAAAATTCTCCAAGAGGTTTCATCAGTATGTAAACTAAGAACTTCCAAATGTTCAAGCTGGCTTTTAAAAAAGGCAGAGGAATGAGATATCAAATTTCCCACATCCATTGGATCATAGAAAAAGGAGGAGAATTCCAGAAAAACATCTACTTTGGGTTTATTGACTATGCCAAAGCATTTGACTGTGTGAATCACAACAAACTGTGGAGAATTCTTCAAGAGATGGGAATACCCGACCACTTAACCTGCCTCTTGAGAAACCTATATGCAGGGCAGGATGTAAGAGTTGGACTATAAAGAAAGCTGAGCACTGAAGAATTGATGCTTTTGAACTGTGGTGTTGGAGAAGACTCTTGAGAGTCCCTTGGACAGCAAGGAGATCCAACCAGTCCATCCTAAAGGAAATAAGTCCTGAATATTCATTGGAATGACTGATGCTATAGCTGAAACTCCAATAATTTGGCCACCTGATGCAAAGAACCAACTCATTTCAAAAGTCCCTGATGCTGGCAAAGATTGAAGGCAGGAGGAGAAGGGGTCTACAGAGGATGAGATGGTTGGATGGCATCACCGACTCTATAGACATGAGTTTGAGTAAGCTCTGGGAGTTGGTGATGGACTTGCAGGCCTGGTGTGCTGCAGTCCATGGAGTTGCAAAGAGTTGGACACGACTGAGTGGCTGAACTGAAAAGAGTTGATTATTTGGGGTTTTTTATTTATCTTTTGTAGTCTTTAATTTTTTTTATGTCTTAGGTATATTCATTGTGGTTAATATTTGGTGTTTCAAGAAGAACATAATTACATGGCCCCCTTATTAGGAGGACTGAGTGTTATCACTGTTTTCCTCCAGGTCTAGTCTCAGGCCTGCTCTAGTAGGCGCTGAGGAAGGTTGGATTTTAACTACTCAGTGAAAAACCCTAATGAGGCATGTAAGGAGTTGGGGAAGAACTCCTTTAGGGCAGAAGACTGTGTCCACAGGAGGAAGTAGGAGGGACTCCAATCTGTCCAGAGGGACAGGCCTCCAACAGCTGAGTCCTGCTTCCTCTCCTGCTTCATCTCCAGACTTTCTCTCACTCTAGCCTGAAATCGAACATGTCTTAACTGTTTTAGTTTCTCAAATCCACTAACCTCTCCTTTGCTCTGGGCCTTTGAACCCATCGTTTTCTACCAAGGAACCCCCCACCCCCACCCCCACCCCCACCCACGCATTTTTATTGACTGACTCTTACTCTCCTCTCAGGTCACAGGTGAGACATGGCTCTACCCAGTAGGACTCCTTCTCCCTGAGATGAGCCCGCCCACCTTCCTTATCCCCCTCTCTCCTGACTCCCTTGTGTTTTCTACTTTCTCCTCTCCTTTAGCCTGGAAGAGCGGCAGCTGTGTCTCCTCCAGGGACCCCAGCGCCTGTCTGGGAGCCTGGGCACAGGAGGGCTCAGTATTTGGTGGCTGACTTTGAAAGCACCCAGGCGGTAGGTGAACAACTTTCCAAGTCTCAAATGTGTCCACTTGCTTCTCTGTTCCCCTTGGACTTAGGAGTTAGTGGCTAATAAACTTCAGGTGTTTGGGAGGAGGGTAAGGGCACCTGCATGATTTAAATAGAAGACAGTTGGAGAGAGAAGGGAGAAAAGTCCTGGGAAGTTTAGGAAGAGCGTGGCCGAAAGCCAGTTGCTGTGATTCACACAAAGCCTGTCCTGTGTGTGTGAAAGAGTCTTCCAGGATGAATGTGCCATGGAGACATCCCCTGAGGGCTCACTCTGGGTGGTTCTCTAATATGCTGAGGCTCTGCGGTCAAGGCTGTGAATGGAAGCTCAACTTGAGGGAAACACGTGTTGTGTCTCTTTGTATAAATGGTTGCTACTCTGCACCCCCAAAAAAGCCACTTAAATAGGACATCACATATTTTACAGTGTCCAAATCTCTCATCCACTTCCAGAGTAGAAAGGACTGGTTATCACTGAGTCCTATCCTTCAACCTCCGAGAATTCTTCACTCACTTTCCCCAGAAGAGCAGGGCTAAGGGCAGGAGAAGGCTTGTCGTGTTTCCACCCCAGCCCCCTGACTCTTGAGTCAGCCCATGACTGAGAGGTGGGGAGGAGGCGAGATGAATGAGTGTCCTCTGGTCCCACAGCCAGTGCTCCCCCTGTCCCACCCCCAACACCTCCACCCTTCCATTCCCTCTGCCCTTGGACTTGCCCTTGGATTTCCTCTCATATTCATGCAAGGTTTCCCAGAGTTCTATCTCAGAGCTGAAATCTTTCTTAAGCCATCTTCTTTGTTGTTTAAAAGCTTATTCCTTGATAGTTGAGTGACTTCACTCAGGAGGACAAGGGGAGAACCACGAGTATGGAAAAGGCAGGAGGGTCTGAGGTGTTGATTAGTTTCTTATCTCACTTTTAAACGAGGGTGTGGGGCACTTAACACACAGCAAAGGCAAACATCACAGCATTTTCACCAGAACCACATCCCCTACAACTGTGACAGGGAGGAAAAGGTACCTTTGTTGGCCCCTGACCTCCATGTCACCAGCAGCCCCTCCCAATATACTCCAGGTCTTTAGTCTGTTCTTATCTCTCCTCAAAGTGAAAGTAAAAGTATTAGTCACTCAGTCATGTCCTACTCTTTGTGACCCCATGGACTGTAGCCTGCCAGGCTTCTCTGTCCAAGGATTCTCCAGGAAAGAATACTGGAGTGGGTAGTCATTATCTTTTCCAAGGGATCTTTCCAATCCCAGGGATCAAACCCAGGTCTCCCACATTGCAGGCAGATTCTTAACCATCTGAACCACAGGGAAACCTTCAAACTCATGTTTATTATCTGACTCCATTTGTTGGGTGGAAAATTATCTCATTAGCTTATTGCATAATAATGACAAAAGAAAAGGAGTGGTATCAAGATAAGACTTAAGCTCTTTATCCAGTGTTTCAAAGGGAAGAAATAAATCATTCCAGAAACTGCCCTCATGTAAAATTCCCAAGAAAGAGTGAAAGAAAGTGAAAGTGGCTCAGTCATGTCCCGCTCTTTGCGACTCCATGGATATAGTCCGTTGAATTCTCTAGGCCAGAGTACTGGAGTGGGTAGCCTTTCCCTTCTCCAGAGGATCTTCGCAACCCAGGATTGAACCCAGGTCTCCCCCGTTGCAGGTGGATTCTTTACCAACTGAGCCACCAGGGAAGCCCAAGTGCAGTATTAAACCAATGGCTTGTGATGATTTAGAAAAGGAACCAGTCATAATTGGAACAGCCTCTTGGGTTCAATAAATAAAGGATTGTAATACTGAATTAAATGCATATGCTTATAAAGGCTGATGGATCTGAAGAAAACTGTAGTGAAATCCTAGCATTAAGATTTTAGCAGGCAACTGTCAGTTGCTTAAGATGTTATTGAGATATAGTAATGAGTAGGAGTATGTATATCCATCAGTTCAGTTCAGTTCAGTCGCTCAGTCGTGTCCAACTTTTTGCGCCCCCATGAATCACAGCACACCAGGCCTCCTGTCCGTTACCAACTCCCAGAGTTCACTCAGACTCACGTCCATCGAGTCAGTGATGCCATCAGCCATCTCATCCTCTGTTGTCCCCTTATCCTCCTGTCCCCAATCCCTCCCAGCATCAGAGTCTTTCCCAATGAGTCAACTCTTCCCATGAGGTGGCCAAAGTACTGGAATTTCAGCTTTAGCATCATTTCTTCCAAAGAAATCCCAGGGCCGATCTCCTTCAGAATGGACTGGTTGGATCTCCATACAGTCCAAGGTACTCTCAAGAGTCTTCTCCAACACCACAGTTCAAAACCATCAATTTTTCAGTGCTCAACTTTCTTCAGTCCAACTCTCACATCCATACATGACCACAGGAAAAACCATAGCCTTGACTAGACGGACCTTTGTTGGCAAAGTAATGTCTCTGCTTTTCAGTATGCTATCTAGGTTGGTCATCACTTTTCTTCCAAGGAGTAAGTGTCTTTTAATTTCATGGCTGCAGTAACAATCTACTGTGATTTTGGAGCCCCCCAAAATAAAGTCTGACACTGTTTCCACTGTTTCCTCATCTATTTCCCATGAAGTGATGGGACCAGATGTCATGATCTTTGTTTTCTTAATGTTGAGTTTAAGCCAACTTTTTCACTCTCCTCTTTCACTTTCATCAAGAGGCTTTTTAGTTCCTCTTCACTATCTGCCATAAGGGTAGTGTCATCTGCATATCTGAGGTTATTGATGTTTCTCCTGGCAATCTTGATTCCAGCTTGTGCTTCTTCCAGCCCAGCATTTCTCATGATGTACTCTGAATAGAAGTTAAATAAGCAGGGTGACAATATACAGCCTTGATGTACTCCTTTTCCTATTTGGAACCAGTCTGTTGTTCCATGTCCAGTTCTAACTGTTGCTTCCTGACCTGCATACAGGTTTCTCAAGAGGCAGATCAGGTGGTCAGGTATTCCCATCTCTTTCAGAATTTTCCACAGTGATCCACACAGTCAAAGGCTTTGGCATAGTCAATAAAGCAGAAATAGATGTTTTTATGGAACTCTTTTGCTTTTTTGATGATCCAGCAGATGTTGGCAATTTGAGCTCTGTTTTCTCTGTCTTTTCTAAAACCAGCTTGAACATCTGGAAGTTCACGGTTCACGTATTGCTGAAGCCTGACTTGGAGAATTTTAAGCATTACTTTTCTAGCATGTGAGATGAGTGCAATTGTGCGGTAGTTTGAGCATTCTTTGGCATTGCCTTTCTTTGAGATTGGAATGAAAACTGACCTTTTCCAGTCCTGTGGCCACTGCTGAGTTTTCCAAATTTGCTGACATATTGATTGCAGCACTTTCACAGCATCATCTTTCAGGATTTGAAATAGCTCAACTGGAATTCCATAACCTCCACTAGCTTTGTTCGTAGTGATGCTTCCTAAGGCCCATTTGACTTCACATTCCAGGATGTCTGGCTCTAGGTCACTGATCACACCATCGTGATTATCTGGATTGTGAAGATCTTTTTTGTACAGTTCTTCTGTGTATTCATGCCACCTCTTCTTAATATCTTCTGCTTCTGTTAGGTCCATACAATTTCTGTCCTTTATCGAGCCCATCTTTGCATGAAATGTTCCCTTGGTATCTCTAATTTTTCTTGAAGAGATCTCTAGTCTTTCCCATTCTGTTGTTTTCCTCTATTTCTTTGCATTGATCACTGAGGAATGCTTTCTTATCTCTTCTTGCTATTCTTTGGAACTCTGCATTCAGATGCTTATATCTTTCCTTTTCTCCTTTGCTTTTCACTTTTCTTCTTTTCACAGCTATTTGTAAGACCTCCTCAGACAGCTATTTTGCTTTTCTGCATTTTTTTTCCATGTGGATGGTCTTGATCCCTATTTCCTGTACAAATTCTCCAGGCAAGAACGCTGGAGTGGATTGCCATTTCCTTCTCCAATGCATGAAAGTGAAAAGTGAAAGTGAAGTTGCTCAGTCGTGTCCGGCCCTTAGGACCCCACGGACTGCAGCCCACCAGGCTCCTCTGTCCATGGGAGTCTCCAGGCAAGAGTACTGGAGTGGGGTGCCATTTGCCTTGATTCGTGGACCTAACATTCTAGGTTCCTATGCAATATTGCTCTTTACAACATCAGACCTTGCTTCTATCACCAGTCATATCCACAACTGGGTATGGTTTTTGCTTTTGCTCCATCCCTTCATTCTTTCTGGAGTTATTTCTCCACTGATCTCCAGTAGCATATTGGGTACCTACTGACCTTGGGAGTTCCTCTTTCAGTATCCTATCATTTTGCATTTTCATACTGTTTATGGGGTTCTCAAGGCAAGAATACTGAAGGGGTTTGCCATTCCCTTCTCCAGTGGACCACATTCTGTCAGCCCTCTCCACCACGACCTGCCCGTCTTGGTTAGCCGCACGGGCATGGCTTAGTTTCACTGACTTAGACAAGGCTGTGGTCCTAGTGTGATTAGATTGACTAATTTTCTGTGATTTGCTTTCAGTGTGTCTGCCCTCTGATGCCCTCTTGCAACATCTACCGTCTTACTTGGGTTTTTCTTACCTTGGACAAGTGGTATCTCCTTACCACCACCCCTCCTGACCTTGAACGTGGAATAGCTCTTCTAGGCCCTCCTGTGCCCACGCAGCCACTGCTCCTTGGATGTAGGGTTGCTCCTCCTGGCTGCCGCCCTTGACCTCGGACGTGGGGTAGCTCCTCTTTGGCATTCCTGCACTGTCGCAACCTGGCACTCTCGACCACTGCCCCTGACCTCGGACATGGGGTAGCTCCTCTCGGCCATGCTATGTGTGCCTTTGCAGCCGCCCGTGCTACACACATATATTGATGCTAAGGTAAAGGGATAATGGTACTGTGTTTATCTTTCTCAAGTGTTTAGTTCTTAGAAATGTGTACTGGAGTATCAGTTGGTGAAATTATATGTATCTTGGAGTCGTGCTCAATACTGGTGGCACTGCGGCAAAAGAGGAGAGTTTGATGAAATGAGATGGACAACATATGAATAATTGTTGAAGCTTGTTTCATGGAAGTTCATTGTGCTATTCTACTTTTGGGTATTTTTGAAATTTTCTATAATAAAAAGTTCAAATACCTACTTCCCATAATAGGATATGAACAAATAAAAACTAAGGACAGGGTCTTTGATCAGGTGAATTCCTAGTGTTTTAGGGTTGGGAACTCACCATTCCTCATGATACTTCCTTAGCAGATGGGCACAGTATGCTGCTGCTGCTGCTGCTGCATCGCTTCAGTTGTGTCCGACTCTGTGTGACCCCATAGACGGCAGCCAACCAGGCTTCCCGTCCCTGGGATTCTCCAGGCAAGAACACTGGAGTGGGTTGTGATTTCCTTCTCCAATGTATGAAAGTGAAAAGTGAAAGTGAAGTCGCTCAGCCGTGTCCGACTGTAGCGACCCCATGACCCCTACCAAGCTCCTCCGTCCATGGGGTTTTCTAGGCAAAAATACTGGAGTGGGGTGCCATTGCCTTCTCTGGGGAACAGTATAGAGAATTATTATTCATTATATAAAAAGAAACTTTTAGGTGGATCAAAAAGCAATAGTTAGAACCAGACGTAGAACTAATTGGTGCAAAGTTGGGAAAGGAGTACAGCAAGGCTGTATATTTTCACCCTGCTTATTTATCTTCTATGCAGGGTACATCATGTGTAATGCCTGGCTGGGTGGATCACAGGTTGGAATCAAGATTTCCAACAGAAGTATCAACAACCTCAGGTATGTGGATGATACAACTCTAATGGCAGAAAGTGAAGAGGAAATAAAGAGTCTCTTGATTGAAAGAGGAGAGTGAAAAAGCTGGCTTGAAACTCAACATGAAATAAAACTAAGATTATGGTATATGATCCCATCACTTCATGGCAAATAGAAAAGGAAAAAGTGAAAGCAGCAACAGATTTTCTTTTCTTGGGCTCCAAAATCAATGCAGACAGTGACTGCAGTTATGAAAATAAAAGACACTTGCTCCTTGGTAGAAAAGGTGTCACAAAGCTAGATAGTGTATTAAAAAGCAGACATTACATTGCTGACAAAGGTCCATAGTCAAAGCTCTGGTTTTTCCCATAGTCGTGTATCCATGTGAGAGTTGGAGCATAAAGAAGGCTGAGGGCCAAAGAACTGATGCTTTCGAATTATGATCTGAAGAAGAATCTTGAGAGTCACTTGGATAGCAAGGATATCAAGCCAGTCAATCCTAAAGGAAACCAACCTTGAATATTCATTGGAAGGATTGTTCCTGGCCAATACTTTGGCCACCTGATGTGAGGAGCTGTCTCATTGGAAAAGACCCTGATGCTGGGAAAGACTGAAGGCAAAAGGAGAAGGGGGTGGTAGGGGATGAGATGGTTAAATAGCTTCACTGACTAAATGGACATGGATTTGAGCAAACTCCAGGAGACAGTGGAGGACAGAGGAGTCTGGTGTGCTATAGTTCATGAGGTCACAAAGAGTTGGACACGACTAAGTGACTGAATAAGAACAAGAAAAACCAAGGGAATAAAGACACAATTATATTTAAAAAGAACATGGTTACATCTGCAGACAGATGTTCTAAGGTTTGCTACCAGTGCCTCAGCAAGTTCATTCCAGAGCCCTCTCTCAATTGCCCTCATGTCCCAGTTTGCTCTCCAGACCTTTACACTACCCTCACTCAAAAATAAGCCTGGGACGAGTTTCCTGGTGGTACATTGTGTAAGAATTCACCTGCCCATGCAGAGGACACAGATTCGATCCCTGGTCCAGGAACACTCCACATGCTGTGGAACATCTAAGCCTGTTTGCCACAACTATTGAGTGTCCATGCTGCAGCTACTGAAGCCTACATGCCTGGAGCCTGTGCTCCACAACAGGGGAAATCACCACAGCGAGAAGCTCACACACCACAATGAAGAGTAGCCCCTGCTCTCCTCAACCAAAGAAAGACGCATAAAAGCAACAAAGACCAAAAGACCAGCACAGCCAAAAATAAGTAAACAATCCTGGGAATAACCAACCTTATTTCTTTCTCTCTCTTTTTGGTTTTTAATGTCACACTGTGTGGCAGATGAGACCTTAGTTCCCCAACCAGGGAAAATAAGATTAAACCTGTACCTTCTGCATTGGGAGCATATAGTCTTATTAACCACTGGGTCACCAGGGAAGTCCCTTTTGTTGTTTTTTAACTTCTGGGGGTTTTTGCCCTGCCTTGCTGATTTTCAATCAATTCCCTGATCAAACTTTGACCGTACATGAGCAATCAATTCCTTGATCAGACTTTGACACTATATGAGTGTTGCATCAACAAACTACAACAGGGTGAAAGAGAACTTTACGTTCCACATACTATCCTTTTGCCACCAAACTATGAGTATCCCCAACACAAGACCAGACTCTTTCTTCAGAGCAGGTGGAATGTTAAAGGATGTAAGCAGACAGAGGATTGAGAACTGAATCATCGTGATGGGTCTGTCCCCCCAAGTATTGCTGAGTTCATCTCCTGGTCTCTGCAGTCCCACCTGCTCATCTCAGCTCCACCTCCACCACTCAAGCCCGGTGAGGAGTATTTCTCTCCCAGAAGACAGAGGAAACCCTACATTAACTCCAGCCCAGTGGTTCTCAACCAGGAACTGGTTTCCTGGAGGATATCTTGCTAACAATGTCTGGACACATTTTTGGTTGTCACGACTGAGGGACAGGTGACTACTGCATCCAGTGGATAGAGGTCGGGGATGCTGTGACACACCCTGCAATGTTAGGTCCCCTCACCAACACAGACTTGTTGGGTCCAAATGTCAACCCTGCTAAGGTTGAGAAAGCCTGCTCCAGTCCCCCTGTAAAACCTGAAATGCATAATCATGCTCTTTCTTTAAAGAGAACATCAGATCATGTCACCCCATTATTTAAAACTTTTCAACAGTTTCCCACTCTTGGTACAAAGATTAAAAACAAAGAAAAAAACTCCTTAGCTCCTTGAACTTGCATGACCTGACACTCACCTCCCCTCTTTTCTTATATTACTTGCACTAACCAACCTAACCTTATTCCTGTTTTTCTAGAAAGTGTCATACTTTTTCTAGAAATTGTCATACTGTCATACTTCCTCCTACCTCATAGGCACATGTTATTCTCTCTTATAAGTCAATGTCCACCCTCTCACCAGCCTCTCCCTGTTCCTGCTCACTGCTGCCTTCTAATCCTTTAGGAGACCTCAGCTTGGAGGTGACTCCATCACAGACTCCCTTCCTGACCACCGAGCTGTCAGCAGCCTGAGATGAGAGGCCACGTGGGGAGAGAAACCAGGCCACCCCAGGTCCTCCGGCCATCCCAGCTCAGCCTACAGTGGAAGTGAGGCCCATCTGGACACCCAGTGCAAGCGGGGCCCCTGCTGTGGGCAAGCCTGTGAGTGAGCCCAGGAGGCCAGCAATAACCTTGCCTCATCAGCCCTCACAACTGTACTGAGTAATGAATAAGTGACCACAGCTTTAGGCTACTGATGTCTCAGGTGGTTGATGTAGTGACAGACAGCAGATTCATTCTCCCTGGTGTTCCTGACTGTGCAGTAAGGAGAACTCCCTGCTACTGTGGGGAATTCCCCACTCACCTCCTGCTCTGTCCCCTTCCAAGGACTGCTGATACTGTGTGGAATTTTCCCCTTACCTCCTGCTCTGTCATGTTCACTGGACTGTTCTCAGGACCTGAGTTTCTGAGTCACAGTCCACTTGACAGGATGACACTCTCTCCGCAGTAGGTCAGTGAGTGGAGATGGGGAGACTGTTCCCCTTTCCCATCTCACCATCCTGTCCCATCAGCCTCCCTGGAACTGCAGCCCCGCACTGGGCAGGGATGGTCTCAGTTAACTCAAGAACCAGAATACGCTTAAAATATCTACTTCAGTAAGCAGGGAAATAGCTTAAGTTTTTCCAATAGTCTTTCCCCATATTCTAAAGGGAAAATCACTTAAAGAACTGAGCCTTTAGGCTTCCCTTGTGGCTCAGATGGTAAAGAATCTGCCTGCTATGTGGGAGACCCAGGTTTGATCCCTGAGTTGGGAAGCTCCCGTGGAGAAGGAAATGGCAACCCACTCCAGTATTCTTGCCTGGAAAATCCCATGGACAGAGGAGCCTGGCAGGCTACAGTACGTGTGGTCACAAAGAGTTGGACAAGACTGAACAACTACACGTTCTTTCTTTTGGGGAAAATCCCCAGGGCAACACCATCCCTCTTGAACCTGTTTTTTTATTGAGGGACCCTTTCTGCTCTCTTCACATGAATCTGCACTTGCCTCCTGAAGGAGATACATCCTCATAGGAAAATCTTATCCTTATGAAGGTCTCATCACTTGAGTTAGGCTCCATTTGTGGCTAGTCACCAAATCTCGAGTTTAAATCCTTAGATTAGCATGACAGGGTATTTCCTGGGGCTCAGGTCAGGAAGGGTGGGGAAGTCTGAAGGAGAAAACGCTCTGATGCTCTTGGCTTCTGGGTCTAGTGTGAGCCTGGGTCTCCCAGACAACAGATTTCCCTCAAGAATCCTACTCTGAGAGTTTCCCGAGTTTCTGGTTCTTTATGTCTTTAACCTGATAGAACTGGAAGGTTTATAAGTCTTGTCTGGCTTCTATCAGGAGGGGAGGCACAGGTTTCCAAGAATAAACATCACTTTTAAAGGGAATGATGCAGACCACAATGGTATTAAGTAATAATTTTCTAAACTGCTGCTTCTCCCTTATCTGGGTCTCTTGGAGAATCACATTCTGTTATTGGGGAGAAGAGGGTTGGATTTCTACCTAGTCTGTTACCCACCCTCCCATGTCAGATCCCAAGAAGCATTCTTTGCCAGGTGTGGCTTGTTCCAATAGAACTTGCTCTGGAGTGAGAGGGTAACAGGCAGGAAGGCCAGGGGTCTCCAAATGGAGGAAATAGCCTGCAAGTGTCAGACATTTTTATCTCTCTTAAGCGGCAGGAGGAAACAAACTAGCAATATTTTTTCCTTCTCTATACAAATTTAAAGGGAGGTTTCTCTTAAAATACTGTGTTGCCATAATGACACCTGCTTTCGCCTGAAGTTAGCTATTCTTGAGCCTAGAGATAACCAATGCCTTTTTCTTATGGAAATGTTTGTCTTAAGCTATGCTAATGTACTATGCCTTTACCCCAAACTCTGTCTCCAAGTCGGTTCCGCCTCTTGGCCCAGAACCTACTTGACAAACCAGTATGTTATACTCAGATATTGTTCCCCTAATCTATGTAAATGAAACTATTTGTATGGTGGTCTGACCTTCTTCAAGATTCAAGTTAATCATTTTATGGCCCAGGATAAGCCATTTGGTGCCAAGATTATCCCAAAATGCATCTTATGGGTGAGGGGCCTGGTGCCATTCTGAATTTTAAGACATTCCTTTCTTTCATTAATAGACTGCTAGTGACTATATAACATCCACCTAAAGACTAGCAGGGGGGTACTCTTTCTGCCCCCTTCTGATGCCTATGTCAGAAGCTTTCTCTATCTCCTTTATACTTTAATAAAACTTTATTACACAAAAGCTCTGAGCGATCAAGCCTCGTCTCTGGCCCCGGATTGAATTCTTCTTCTCCGGGGGCCAAGAATCCCGGTGTATTCACGTGATTCAACAACAACCTTTCAGGAGCACATGCTATGCTATGCTAAGTCACTTAAGTCGTGTCCGACTCTGTGAGACCCCATAGATGGCAGCCCACCAGGCTCCCCATCCCTGGGATTCTCCAGGCAAGAACATTGGAGTGGGCTGCCATTTCCTTCTCCAGTGCGTGAAAGTGAAGTTGCTCAGTCATGTCCAACTCCTAGTGACCCTATGGACTGCCCCCCAACAGGCTCCTCCGTCCATGGGATTTTCCAAGCAAGAGTATTGGAGTGGGGTGCCATTGCCTGCTCTCCCCTAAAAGCCCTCCACGGGGCTGCTGCTTGTGGCTCATGTGAGCGGAGAGGGGCAGGGTTCTCATTGGGTGGGCTCATTTGTGTAGCTGTGCACCCAGATCGCAGGGCCAGGTGCATACAGCCCCTGGCCGCCATCTTGAATTACAGCAGCCTAAGTAGCGTCTTTCCACATGGCCCTGGAGCTGAGGTGTCAGCTGAGGAAAACAACTGAGTATTGTTTAAATAGGGAAGGGCCTAGGCATCAGGGTGCAAGAGAACCAGGTCTGAGCTCCTGAGAAAGGGGCTAAGATGGCCCCTTCACTATGGAAACAGTGTATCTATGCTCATAGCCTTGTCTAACTCAATGAAACTATCAGCATGCAGTGTAGGGACATCCAAGACAGATGGGTCATGCTGGAGAGTTCTGACAAAATGTGGTCCACTGAAGAAGGGAATGTCAAACCACTTCAGTATTCTTGCCTTGAATACATGAGCCCCATGTACAGTATGAAAAGACAAAAAGATAAGACACTGAAAGTTGAACTCCCCAGGTCCGTAGGTGCCGAATATGCTATTGGAGATCAGTGGAGAAATAACTCCAGAAATAATGAAGAGATGGAGCCAAAGCAAAAACAACACCCAGTTGTGGATGTCACTGGTGAAACAAGCAAAGTCTGATGCTGTAAAGAGCAATATTGCATAGGATCCTGGAATGTTAAGTCTGTGAATCAAGGCAAATTGGATGTGGTCAAACAGGAGATGGCAAGAATGAATGTCAACATTTTAGGAATGACCAAACTAATATGGACTGCAATGGGTGAATTTAACTCAGATGACCATTATATCTACTGCTGTGGGTAAGAATCCCTTAGAAGAAATGGAGTAGCCATTGTAGTCAACAAAAGACTCTGAAATGAAAAGCTGGGATGCAATCTCAAAAACAACAGTGATCTCTATTCATTTCCAAAGCAAACCATTCAATATCACAGTAATCCAAACCTATGCCCTGGCCAGTAATGCTGAAGAAGCTGAAGTTGAACAGTTCTAGGAAAACCTACAAGACTTTCTAGAACTAACACCAAAAAAAGATGTTTTCATTTTAGGGGACAGGAATGCAAAAGTAGGAAGTCAAGAAACACCTGGAGTTACAGGAAAATTTGGCCTTGGAGTACAGAATGAAGCAGGGCAAATGCTAATAGAGTTTTGCCAAGAAAACACACTGGCCATAGCAAACACCCTCTACCAATAACACAGGAGAAGACTGTACGCACGGACATCACCAGATGGTCAACATCAAAATCAGATTGATTATATTCTTTGCAGCCAAAGATGGAGAAGCATTATACAGTGAGCAAAAACAAGACCAGGAGCTGACTGTGGCTTAGATCATGGACTCCTTATTGGAAAATTCAGTCTTAAATTGAAGAAAGTAGGGAAAACCACTAGACCATTGAGGTATGACCTAAATCATATCCCTTACAATTATTCAGTGGAAGTGAGAAATAGACTTAAGGGACTAGATCTGATAGACAGAGTGCTGGATGAACTATGGATGGAGGTTTGTGAAATGGTACAGGAGACAGGGTTCAAGACCATCGCCAAGAAAAAGAAATGCAAAATGTAAAATGGCTGTCTGAGGAGGCTGTACAAATATCTGTGAAATGAAGAGAAGTGAAAAGCAAAGGTGAAAAGGAAAGATATATCCATTTAAATGCAGAGTCCCAAGGAATAGCAAAGAGAGATAAGAAAGCATTGTTAGTGACCAGTGCAAAGAAATACAGGAAAACAGTAAAATGGGAAAGACTAGAGATCTTTTCAAGAAAATTAGAGATTCCAAGGGAACATTTCATACAAGATGGGTACCATAAAGGACAGAAATAGAAGGACCTAACAGAATCAGAATGCATTAAGAACAGGTGGCAAGAATACACAGAGGAACTGTACAAAAAAGATCTTCATGACCCAAATAATCACGATGCTGTGATCTCTTACCTAGAGCCAGACATCCTGGAATGTGAAGTCAAGTGGGCCTTAGGAAGCATCACTACAAACAAACCTAGTGGAGGTGATGGAATTCCAGTTGAGCTATTTCAAATCCTAAAAGATGTTGCTGTGAAAGTGCTGAACTGAACATGCCAGCAAATTTAGAAAACTCAGCAGTGGCCACAGGACTGGAAAAGGTCAGTTTTCATTCCAATCCCAAAGAAAGGCAATGCCAAAGAATGCTCAAACCACTGCACAACTGCACTCATCTCACCACACTGGCAAATTAATGCTCAAAATTCTCCAAGCCAGGCTTCAGCAGTACGTTAACTGTGAATTTCCAGACGTTCAAGCTGGTATTAGAAAAGGCAGAGGAACCAGAAATCAAATCGCTGACATCTGCTGGATCATCAAAAAAGCAAAAGAGTTCCAGAAAAACATCTATTTCTGCTTTATTGACTATGCCAAAGCCTTTGACTGTGTGGATCACAATAAACTGTGGGAAACTCTGAAAGAGGTGAGAATACCAGAACACCTGACCTGCCTCTTGAGAAATGTATATGCAGGTCAGGAAGCAACAGTTAGAACTGGACATGGAACAACAGACTGGTTCCAAATAGGAAAAGGAGTGCGTCAAGGCTATATATTGTCCCACTGCTTTTTTGACTTATACGCAGAGTACATCATGAGAAACTCTGGGCTGGAAAAAGCACAAGTTGGAATTAAGCTTTCGGGAGAAATATCAATAACCTCAGATATGCAGATGACACCACCCTTATGGCAGAAAGTGAAGAAGAATTAAAGAGCCTCTTGATAAAGTGAAAGAAGAGAGTGAAAAAGTTGGCTTAAAACTCAACATACAGAAAACTAAGATCATGGCATCCAGTCCCATCACTTCAAGGCAAATAGATGGGGAAACAGTGTCAGACTTTATTTTTTGGGGCTTCAAAATCACTGCAGATGGTGACTGTAGCCCTGAAATTAAAAGACGCTTACTCCTTGGGGAAAAATTTATGACCAACCTAGATAGCATATTAAAAATTGGAGACATTACTTTGTACACAAAGGTCCATCTAGTCAAGGCTACGATTTTTCCAGTAGTCATGTATGGACGTGAGAGTTGGACTATAATGTCAAAGAATGGACGCTTTTGAACTATGATGTTGGAGAAGACTCTTGAGAGTCCCTTGGACTACAAGGAGGTCCAACCAATCCATCCTAAAGGAAACCAGTCCTGAGTATTCATTGAAAGGACTGATGTTGAAGCAGAAACTCCAATAATTTGGACACCAGATGCGAAGAGATGACTCAATTGAAAATACCCTGATGCTGGGAAAGATTAAAGGCAGGAGGAGAAGGGTTCAACAGAGGGTGAGAAGGTTGTATGGCATCACTGACTCCATGGACAAGAGTTTGAGTAAACTGAACTGAACGCTTTTGAGATAGGAAGGAGGGGCACAGTTGTTGACAGAATGAGGAGGGGGCACAGTTCAGTTCAGTTCAGTTGCTCAGTCCTGTCCGACTCTTTGCAACCCCATGAATCACAGCACACCAGGCCTCCCTGTCCATCATCATCTCCTGGAGTTCACCATCAAGTCGGTGATGCCATCCAGCCATCTCATCCTCTGTTGTCTCCTTTTCCTCCTGCCCCCGATCCCTCCCAGCATCAGAGTCTTTTCCAATGAGTCAACTCTTCGCATGAGGTGGCCAAAGTACTGGAGTTTCAGCTTTAGCATCATTCCTTCCAAATAACACCCAGGGCTGATCTCCTTCAGAATGGACTGGTTGGATCTCCTTCCAGTCCAAGGGACTCTCAAGAGTCTTCTCCAACACCACAGTTCAAAAGAATCAATTGTTTGATGCTCAGATTTCTTCACAGTCCAACTCTCGCATCCATACATGACCACTGGAAAAACCATAGCCTTGACTAGACGGACTTTGTTGGCAAAGTAGTGTCTCTGCTTTTGCATATGCTATCTAGGTTGGTCATAACTTTCCTTCCAAGGAGTAAGTGTCTTTTAATTTCATGGCTGCAGTCACCGTCTGCAGTGATTTTGGAGCCCAAAAAAATAAAGTCTGACACTGTTTCCCCATTTGTTTCCCATGAAGTGATGGGACCAGATACCATGATCTTCATTTTCTGAATGTTGAGCTTTAAGCCAACTTTTTCACTCTCCTCTTTCACTTTCATCAAGAGGCTTTTTAGTTCCTCTTCACTTTCTGCCATAAGGGTGGTGTCATCTGCATATCTAAGGTTATTGATATTTCTCCTGGCAATCTTGATTCCAGCTTGTGCTTCTTCCAGCCCAGAGTTTCTCATGATGTACTGTGCATATAAGTTAAATAAGCAGGGTGACAATATACAGCCTTGACGTACTCCTTTTCCTATTTGGAACCAGTCTTTTGTTCCATGTCCAGTTCTAACTGTTGCTTCCTGACCTGCATATAGGTTTCTCAAGAGGCAGATCAGGTGGTCTGGTATTCCCACCTCTTTCAGAGTTTCCCACAGTTTATTGTGATCCACACAGTCAAAGGCTTTGGCATAGTCAATAAAGCCGAAATGGATGTTTTTCTGGAACTCTCTTGCTTTTTGGATGACCCAGCAGATGTTGGCAATTTGATCTCTGATTCCTCTGCCTTTTCTAAAACCAGCTTGAACATGTGGAAGTTCACAGTTCACATACTGCTGAAGCCTGGCTTGGAGAATTTTGAGCATTACTTTACTAGCATGTGAGATGCGTGCAATTGTTCAGTAGTTTGAGTATTCTTTATCATTGCCTTTCTTTGGGCTTGGAATGAAAACTGACCTTTTCCAGTCCTGTGGCCACGGCTGAGTTTTCCAAATTTGCTGGCATATTGAGTGCAGCACTTTCACAGCATCATCTTTCAGGATTTGAAATAGCTCAACTGGAATTTCATCACCTCCACTAGCTTTGTTCGTAGTGATGTTTCCTAAGGCCCACTTGACTTCACATTCTAGGATGTCTGGCTCTAGGTGAGTGATCACACCATTGTGATTATCTGGGTTGTGAATCTTTTTTATACAGTTCTTCTGTGTATTCTTGCCACCTCTTCTTAATATCTTCTGCTTCTCTTAGGTCTGTATCATTTGTGTCCTGTATTCTACCCATCTTTGTATGAAATGTTCCCTTGGTATCTCTAGTTTTCTTGAAAAGATCTCTAGTCTTTCCCATTCTATTGTTTTACTCTATTTCCTTGCATTGATGGCTGAGGGAGGCTTTCTTATCTCTCCTTGCTATTCTTTGGAACTCTGCATTCAAATGGGTATATCTTTCCTTTTCTCCTTTGCTTTTCACTTCTCTTCATTTCACAGCTATTTGTAAGGCCTCCTGAGACAACCATTTTGCCTTTTTTTAAAACCTATATTTGGAGGCTAATTACTCTACAATATTGGAGTGTTTTTCTAGGTGATGGTCTTGATCCCTGTCTCCTGTACAATGTCATGAAACTCTGTTCTTAAGTCAGGCATCCTGTCTATCAGATCTAGCCCCTAAGTCTATTTCTCACTTCCACTGTATAATCATAAGGCATTTGATCTAGGTCACATCTGAATGGTCTAGTGGTTTTCCCCACTTTCTTCAATTTACGTCTGAATTGGGCAATAAGGTGTTCATGATCTGAGCCACAGTCTGCTCCTGGGCCTGTTTTTGCCGAGTGTATAGAAATTCTCAATTTGAAGGAAGGATGTAGCTGGTTCTCATCTGTTCCCCAGTTAGAAGACACATATTTCATCTCCCTCTATGGCATTCGCTCACCCTGGCTGTAGACTCAATAAGCCTGCTGTCTCCCTCTTTCTGAATTTTTCAGACTGCAAGTGGGAAATTGGGTTTTTTATTTCACTCATAACACAAGTTTATGGCATGGGAGTCTCCTCTACAAAGCTGATAACTCTGCTGGCTTCTAGCAGGAGGTAAGGCATGAGCCATACTTGAAGGGATTTCTATCATATCCTGGGTCCCCTCCACTTTGGGGATGGTCATCACCAGGGACAGGCCTCTCCAGCTCTCTGACTCTCATTCCCAGACTTTTGTTCGCCTCTGACTTGGGTTTTGATCTCTCTTCTGTGGAGGAAATCTTGGTTGGCTGTTTTCTTGCCAACTGTGCTCTTTATACCACCACCAGTGCTCCTTAGTTATAACCTCAAGAATTCCATTTTCATTCCTTTTACACAAACATTCACACCATAGCAAGGGAAAGTCAATTTAATACTCTGGTAAAATAGCTTGCTGTAATAGTTTCTACTTATTGATTTTCTCTTCTGTGCTATGAACTGTAATAAGCACTTTCACATCAACAATAACCCCATGAAATTGATATTACTTTTCAGTACCCAATTTACAGATGAGAAATTTCATTCAGAGAATATAATTATCAACTGGAGTTTGGAAGAGTGCCCCTGTTAGGAGATGCCCTCCCTTATTTATCTGATAAATCTGCTGGGAACCTAAGAGTTTCCAGTTTTTGGAGGGATCAGGTAGAAAGAGAAAAGGAAAGATATAAACATCTGAATGCAGAGTTCCAAAGAATAGAAAGAAGAGATAAGAAAGCCTTCTTCAGCAGTCAATGCAAAGAAATAGAGGAAAACAACAGAATGGGAAAGATTAGGGATCTCTTTAAGAAAATCAGAGATACCAAAGGAACATTTCATGCAAAGATGAGCTCGATAAAGGACAGAAATGGTATAGAACTGAAAGAAGCAGAAGATATTAAGAAGAGGTGGCAAGAATACACAGAAGAACTGTACAAAAAACATCTTCACGACCCAGATAATCACGATGGTGTGATCACTCACCTACAGCCAGACATTCTGGAATGCGAAGTCAAGTGGGCCTTAGAAAGCATCACTACGAACAAAACTAGTGGAGGTGATGGAGTTCAAGTTGAGCTATTCCAAATCCTGAAAGATGATGCTGTGAAAGTGCTGCACTCAATATGCCAGCAAATTTGGAAAACTCAGCAGTGGCCACAGGACTGGAAAAGGTCAGTTTTCATTCCAATCCCAAAGAAAGGCAATGCCAAAGAATGCTCAAACTACCACACAATTGCACTCATCTCACACGCTAGTAAAGTAATGCTCAAAATTCGCCAAGCCAGGCTTCAGCAATATGGGAACTGAGAATTGCCTGATGTTCAAGCTGATTTTAGAAAAGGCAGAGGAACCAGCGATCAAATAGCCAACATCTGGTGGATCATGGAAATAGCAAGAGAGTTCCAGAAAAATATCTATTTCGGTTTTGTTGACTATGCCAAAGCCTTCGACTGTGTGGATCACAATAAACTGTGGAAAATTCTGAAAGAGATGGGAATACCAGAACACCTGATCTGCCTCTTGAGAAATGTATATGCAGGTCAGGAAGCAACAGTTAGAACTGGACATGGAACAACAGACTGGTTCCAAATTGGAAAAGGAGTACGTCAAGGCTGTATATTGTCACCCTGCTTATTTAACTTATATGCACAGTACATCATTAGAAATGTTGGACTGGAAGAAACACAAGCTGGAATCAAGATTGCCAGGAGAAATATCAATAACCTCAGATATGGAGATGACACCACCCTTATAGCAGAAAGTGAAAGGGAACTACAACGGCTCTTGAGGAAAGTGAAAGTGGAGAGTGAAAAAGTTGGCTTAAAGCTCAACATTCAGAAAATGAAGATCATGGCATCCAGTCCTACCACTTCATGGGAAATAGATGGGGAAACAGTGGAAACAGTGTCAGACTTTATTTTTGGGGGCTCCAAAATCACTACAGATGGTGACTGCAGCCATGAAATTAAAAGACGCTTACTTCTTGGAAGGAAAGTTATGATCAATCTAGATAGCATATTCAAAAGCAGAGACATTACTTTGCCGACAAAGGTTCGTCTAGTCAAGGCTATGGTTTTTTCCTGTGGTCACGTATGGATGTGAGAGTTGGACTGTGAAGTAGGCTGAGCACCGAAGAATTGATGCTTTTGAACTGTGGTGTTGGAGAAGACTCTTGAGAGTCCCTTGGACTGCAAGGAGATCCAACCAGTCCATTCTGAAGGAGATCAGCCCTGGGATTTCTTTGGAAGCAATGATGCCAAAGCTGGAACTCCAGTACTTTGGCCACCTCATGCGAAGAGTTGACTCATTGGAAAAGACTCTGATGCTGGGAGGGGTTGGGGGCAGGAGGAGAAGGGGACGACAGAGAATGAGATGGCTGGATGGCATCACTGACTCGATGGAAGTGAGTCTGGGTGAACTCCGGGAGTTGGTGATGGACAGTGAGGCCTGGTGTGCTTCGATTCACGGGGTCGCAAAGAGTCAGACACGACTGAGCAACTGATCTGACCTGAATTATACTTACAAAGGTGTAATTTTCCAAATTGTTTTGTTGTTGTTGCTGTTGTTGTTATTTTTTAATTAATTTATTTTAATTGGAGGTTAATTACTTTACAAATTGTATTGTTTTTGCCATACATCAACATGAATCTGGCACAGGTATACACGTGTTCCTCATCCCGAACTCCCCTCCATCCTCTCTCCCTGTACCATCCCTCTGGGTCATCTCAGTGCACCAGCCCTAAGCAACCAGTATCATGCATCAAACTTGGACTGTTGATCTGTTTCACATATGATAATATACATGTTTCAATGCCTTTTTCCCAAATCATCTCACCCTCTCGCTCTCCCACAGAGTCCAAAAGACTGTTCTATACATCTGTGTCTCTTTTGCTGTCTCGCATACAGGGTTATCGTTACCATCTTTTTAAATTCAGTATATATGTGTTAGTATACTGTATTGGTGTTTTTCTTTCTGGCTTACTTCACTCTGTATAATAAGCTTCAATTTCATCCACCTCATTAGAACTGATTCAAATGTATTCTTTTTAATGGCTGAGTAATACTCCATTGTGTATATGTACCACAGCTTTCTTATCCATTCATCTGCTGATGGACATCTAGGTTTCTTCTATGTCCTGGCTATTATAAACAGTGCTGCGATGAACATTGGGGTACACATGTCTCTTTCAATTCTGGTTTCCTCGATGTGTATGCCCAGAAGTGGGATTGCTGGATCATAAGGCAGTTCTATTTCCAGTTTTTTAAGGAATCTCCACACTGTTCTCCATAGTGTCTGTACTAGTATGCATTCCCTCCAACTCCTTCAAAGAAATCCCAGGGCTGATCTCCTTCAGAATGGACTGGTTGGATCTCCTTGCAGTCAAGGACTCTCAAGAGTCTTCTCCAACACCACAGTTCAAAAGCATCAATTCTTGGTGCTCAGCCTTCTTCACAGTCAACTCTCACATCCATACATGACCACTGGAAAAACCATAGCCTTGACTAGGCGGACCTTTGTTGGCAAAGTAATGTCTCTGCTTTTGAATATGCTATCTAGGTTGGTCATAACTTTCCTTCCAAGGAGTAAGCGTCTTTTAATTTCATGGCTGCAGTCACCATCTGCAGTGATTTTGGAGCCCCAAAAAATAAAGTCTGACACTGTTTCCACTGTTTCCCCATCTATTTCCCATGAAGTGATGGGACCAGATGCCATGATCTTCGTTTTCTGAATGTTGAGCTTTAAGCCAACTTTTTCCTCTCCTCTTTCACTTTCATCAGA
>NW_027220174.1:0-27842 GCF_027580195.1 Bos mutus
CCTCTCATCTGCCTGATAATCGCCAGCTGAGCCACCGCGATACCTACCCGCTCATCTGCCTGATAATGCGCCAGCTGAGCCCGCGCGACTTGACATGACACCGCTCATCTGCCTGATAATCGCCAGCTGAGCCATGCGTCACCTGCCCTCTCATCTGCCTGATAATCGCCAGCTGAGCCACGTGACACCTGCCCGCTCATCTGCCTGATAATCGCCAGCTGAGCCGCGCGACACCTACCCGCTCATCTGCTTGATAATCGCCAGCTGAGCCATGCGTCTCCTGCCCTCTCATCTGCCTGATTATCGCCAGCTGAGCCCCGCGACACCTGCCCGCTCATCTGTTTGATAATCGCCAGCTGAGCCATGCGTCTCCTGCCCTCTCATCTGCCTGATAATCGCCAGCTGAGCCGCGCGGCACCTGCCCGCTCATCTGCCTGATAATCGCCAGGTGAGCCAGGTGACACCTGTCCGCTCATCTGCCTTATACTCGCCAGCTGAGCCACGACACCTGCCCGCGCATCTGCTTGATAATCGCCAGCTGAGCCACACGACACCTGCCCTTTCATCTGCTTGATAATCGCCAGCTGAGCCTCGCGACACCTGCCCGCTCATCTGCTTTGATAATCGCCAGCTGAGACGCGCGACACCTGCCCGGCTCATCTGCTTGATAATCGCCAGCTGAGCCACGACACCTGCTTGCTCATCTGCTTGATAATCGCCAGCTGAGCCGTGCGACACCTGCCCGCTCATCTGCTTGATAATCGCCAGCTGAGACTCGCGACACCTGCCCGCTCATCTGCTTGATAATCGCCAGCTGAGGATTCGCGACACCTGCCCGCTCATCTGTTTGATAATCGCCAGCTGAGCCTCGCGACACCTGCCCGCTCATCTGCTTGATAATCGCCAGCTGAGCCTCGCGACACCTGCCCGCTCATCTGCTTGATAATCGCCAGCTGAGCAAGCGACACCTGCCCTCTCATCTGCTTGATGGCGCCAGCTGAGGCTCAGGACACTTGCCCCGCTCATCTGCTTGATAATCGCCAGCTGAGCCTCGCGAGACACGTGCCCGCTCATCTGCTTGATAATCGCCAGCTGAGACCGCGACACCTGCCCGCTCATCTGCTTGATAATCGCCAGCTGAGCCTCGCGTCACCTGCCCTCTCATCTGCCTGATAATCGCCAGCTGAGCGCGCGGCACCTGCCCGCTCATCTGCTTGATAATCGCCAGGTGAGCCAGGTGACACCTGTCCGCTCATCTGCCTTATAATCGCCAGCTGAGCCACCACGACACCTGCCCACTCATCTGCTTGATAATCGCCAGCTGAGCCACATGACACCTGCCCGCTCATCTGCTTGATAATCGCCAGCTGAGCCCGCGACACCTGCTTGCTCATTTGCTTGATAATCGCCAGCTGAGCGCGCAACACCTGCCCGCTCATCTGCTTGATAATCGCCAGCTGAGCCAGGTGACACCTGTCCGCTCATCTGCCTGATAATCGCCAGCTGAGCCGCGTCCACCTGCCCTCTCATCTGCCTGATAATCGCCAGCTGAGCTGCTTGATAATCGCCAGCACCTGCCGCTCATCTGCCTGATAATCGCCAGCTGAGCCAGGTGACACCTCTCCGCTCATCTGCCTGATAATCGCCAGCTGAGCCACACGACACCTGCCCGCTCATCTGCTTGATAATCGCCAGCTGAGCCAGTTGACACCTGCCCGCTCATCTGCCTGATAATCTCCAGCTTAGTCGGGTGACACCTGTCCGCTCATCTGCTTGATAATCGCCAGCTGAGCTGCGCGACACCTGCCCGCTCATCTGCCTTGATAATCGCCAGCTGAGCCACGCGACACCTGCCCGCTCATCTGCTTGATAATCGCCAGCTGAGCCCGCGACACCTGCCCGCTCATCTGTTTGATAATCGCCAGCTGAGCCACGCGACACCTGCCCGCTCATCTGCTTGATAATCGCCAGCTGAGCCACACGACACCTGCCCTCTCATTTGCTTGATAATCGCGCCAGCTGAGCCGCACGAGACACCTGCTTGCTCATCTGCTTGATAATCGCCAGCTGAGCCACACGCGACACCTGCCCGCTCATCTGCTTGATAATCGCCAGCTGAGCCTCGCGACACCTGCCCGCTCATCTGCTTGATAATCGCCAGCTGAGCCTCGCGACACCTGCCCGCTCATCTGCTTGATAATCGCCAGCTGAGACCGCGCGACACCTGCCTTCTCATCTGCTTGATAATCGCCAGCTGAGCCACGCGACACCTGCCTTGCTCATCTGCTTGATAATATCCAGCTGAGCCGTCGCGACACCTGCCCGCTCATCTGCTTGATAATCGCCAGCTGAGCCTCGCGACACCTGCCCGCTCATCTGCTTGATAATCGCCAGCTGAGCCGCGACACCTGCCCGCTCATCTGCTTGATAATCGCCAGCTGAGCCACGCAGCACCTGCCCGCTCATCTGCTTGATAATCGCCAGATGAGCAGTGCCACACGTGCCCGCTCATCTGCTTGATAATCGCCAGCTGAGCCACGCGACACCTGCCCGCTCATCTGCTTGATAATCGCCAGCTGAGCCACGCGACACCTGCTTGCTCATCTGCTTGATAATCGCCAGCTGAGCCGCGCGACACCTGCCCGCTCATCTGCATGATAATCGCCAGCTGAGCCAGGTGACACCTGCCCGCTCATCTGCCTGATAATCGCCAGCTGAGCCTCGCGTCACCTGCCCGCTCATCTGCTTGATAATCGCCAGCTGAGCCACGCGACACCTGCCCGCTCATCTGCTTGATAATCGCCAGCTGAGCCGCGCGACACCTGCCCGCTCATCTGCTTGATAATCGCCAGCTGAGCCACGCGTCACCTGCCCTCTCATCTGCCTGATAATCGCCAGCTGAGCCACACGACACCTGCCCGCTCATCTGCTTGATAATCGCCAGCTGAGCCACGCGACACCTGCCCTCTCATCTGCCTGATAATCGCCAGCTGAGCCACACGACACCTGCCCGCTCATCTGCTTGATAATCGCCAGCTGAGCCGCGCGACACCTGCCCGCTCATCTGCTTGATAATCGCCAGCTGAGCCACGCGACACCTGCCCTCTCATCTGCTTGATAATCGCCAGCTGAGCCACGCGACACCTGCCCGCTCATCTGCCTGATAATCGCCAGCTGAGCCGCGCGACACCTGCCCGCTCATCTGCTTGATAATCGCCAGCTGAGCCACGCGCGACACCTGCCCGCTCATCTGCCTGATAATCGCCAGCTGAGCCCCGCGACACCTGCCCGCTCATCTGCCTGATAATCGCCAGCTGAGCACGCGACACCTGCCCTCTCATCTGCCTGATAATCGCCAGCTGAGCCTGGCGACACCTGCCCGCTCATCTGCCTGATAATCGCCAGCTGAGCCAGGTGACACCTGCCCGCTCATCTGCTTGATAATCGCCAGCTGAGCCACACGACACCTGCCCGCTCATCTGCTTGATAATCGCCAGCTGAGCCACACGACACCTGCCCTTTCATCTGCTTGATAATCGCCAGCTGAGCCTCGCGACACCTGCCCGCTCATCTGCTTGATAATCGCCAGCTGAGCCACGCGACACCTGCCCGCTCATCTGCTTGATAATCGCCAGCTGAGCCACACGACACCTGCCCGCTCATCTGCTTGATAATCGCCAGCTGAGCCGCGCGACACCTGCCCGCTCATCTGCTTGATAATCGCCAGCTGAGACCGCGACACCTGCCCGCTCATCTGCTTGATAATCGCCAGCTGAGATGCGCGACACCTGCCCGCTCATCTGCTTGATAATCGCCAGCTGAGCAGCGCGACACCTGCCCGCTCATCTGCTTGATAATCGCCAGCTGAGCCTCGCGACACCTGCCCGCTCATCTGCTTGATAATCGCCAGCTGAGCCGCCACGACACCTGCCCGCTCATCTGCTTGATAATCGCCAGCTGAGGCTCGCGACACCTGCCCGCTCATCTGCTTGATAATCGCCAGCTGAGCCTCGCGACACCTGCCCGCTCATCTGCTTGATAATCGCCAGCTGAGACCCGCGACACCTGCCCGCTCATCTGCTTGATAATCGCCAGCTGAGCCACGCGACACCTGCCCGCTCATCTGCCTGATAATCGCCAGCTGAGCCTCACGACACCTGCCCGCTCATCTGCTTGATAATCGCCAGCTGAGCCACGCGACACCTGCCCGCTCATCTGCTTGATAATCGCCAGCTGAGCCACGCCACACCTGCCCGCTCATCTGCTTGATAATCGCCAGCTGAGCCCCGCGACACCTGCCCGCTCATCTGCTTGATAATCGCCAGCTGAGCCATCGCGTCACCTGCCCTCTCATCTGCCTGATAATCGCCAGCTGAGCCGCGCGGCACCTGCCCGCTCATCTGCCTGATAATCGCCAGTTAGCCAGGTGACACCTGTCCGCTCATCTGCTTGATAATCGCCAGCTGAGCCACACGACACCTGCCCACTCATCTGCTTGATAATCGCCAGCTGAGCCACATGACACCTGCCTGCTCATCTGCTTGATAATCGCCAGCTGAGCCACGCGACACCTGCTTGCTCATCTGCTTGATAATCGCCAGCTGAGCCGCGCGACACCTGCCCGCTCATCTGCTTGATAATCGCCAGCTGAGCCATCGCGACACCTGCCCGCTCATCTGCCTGATAATCGCCAGCTGAGCCGCGCGGCACCTGCCCGCTCATCTGCTTGATAATCGCCAGCTGAGCCACGTGACACCTGCCCGCTCATCTGCCTGATAATCGCCAGCTGAGCCACACGACACCTGCCCGCTCATCTGCTTGATAATCGCCAGCTGAGCCAGGTGACACCTGCCCGCTCATCTGCTTGATAATCGCCAGCTGAGTCGGGTGACACCTGCCCGCTCATCTGCTTGATAATCGCCAGCTGAGCCATGCACACCTGCCCGCTCATCTGCTTGATAATCGCCAGCTGAGCCGCGGGACACCTGCCCGCTCATCTGCTTGATAATCGCCAGCTGAGCCGCGTGACACCTGCCCGCTCATCTGCTTGATAATCGCCAGCTGAGCCTCGCGACACCTGCCCGCTCATCTGCTTGATAATCGCCAGCTGAGCCTCTCAGCACCTGCCCGCTCATCTGCTTGATAATCGCCAGCTGAGCCACGCGACACCTGCCCGCTCATCTGCTTGATAATCGCCAGCTGAGCCTCTCAGCACCTGCCTGCTCATCTGCTTGATAATCGCCAGCTGAGCCATCACGACACCTGCCCGCTCATCTGCTTGATGAGCGCCAGCTGAGCCACGCGACACCTGCTTGCTCATCTGCTTGATAATCGCCAGCTGAGCCGCGCGACACCTGCCCGCTCATCTGCTTGATAATCGCCAGCTGAGCCTCGCGACACCTGCCCGCTCATCTGCTTGATAATCGCCAGCTGAGCCTCGCGACACCTGCCCGCTCATCTGCTTGATAATCGCCAGCTGAGCCTCGCGACACCTGCCCGCTCATCTGCTTGATAATCGCCAGCTGAGCCAAGCGACACCTGCCCTCTCATCTGCTTGATAATCGCCAGCTGAGCCACGCGACACCTGCTTGCTCATCTGTTTTGATAATCGCCAGCTGAGCCGCGCGACACCTGCCTGCTCATCTGCTTGATAATCGCCAGCTGAGCCTCGCGACACCTGCCCGCTCATCTGCTTGATAATCGCCAGCTGAGCCAAGCGACACCTGCCCGCTCATCTGCTTGATAATCGCCAGCTGAGCCACGCGACACCTGCTTGCTCATCTGCTTGATAATCGCCAGCTGAGCCTTGCGACACCTGCCCGCTCATCTGCTTGATAATCGCCAGCTGAGCCTCGCGACACCTGCCCGCTCATCTGCTTGATAATCGCCAGCTGAGCCTCGCGACACCTGCCCGCTCATCTGCTTGATAATCGCCAGCTGAGCCACGCGACACCTGCCCGCTCATCTGCTTGATAATCGCCAGATGAGCAGCGCGACACCTGCCCGCTCATCTGCTTGATAATCGCCAGCTGAGCCTCGCGACACCTGCCCTCTCATCTGCCTGATAATCGCCAGCTGAGCCGCGCGGCACCTGCCTGCTCATCTGCCTGATAATCGCCAGCTGAGCCTGGCGACACCTGCCCGCTCATCTGTTTGATAATCGCCAGCTGAGCAGACGACACCTGCCCGCTCATCTGCTTGATAATCGCCAGCTGAGCCTCGCGACACCTGCCCGCTCATTTGCTTGATAATCGCCAGCTGAGCCTCGCGACACCTGCCCGCTCATCTGCTTGATAATCGCCAGCTTAGCCGGGTGACACCTGCCCGCTCATCTGCTTGATAATCGCCAGCTGAGCCGCGCGACACCTGCCCGCTCATCTGCTTGATAATCGCCAGCTTAGCCAGGTGACACCTGTCCGCTCATCTGCCTGATAATCGCCAGCTGAGCCACACGACACCTGCCCGCTCATCTGCTTGATAATCGCCAGCTGAGCCGGGTGACACCTGCCCGCTCATCTGCTTGATAATCGCCAGCTGAGCCGCGGGACACCTGCCCGCTCATCTGCTTGATAATCGCCAGCTGAGCCTCGCGACACCTGCCCGCTCATCTGCTTGATAATCGCCAGCTGAGCCTCGCGACACCTGCCCGCTCATCTGCTTGATAATCGCCAGCTGAGCCTCGCGACACCTGCCCTCTCATCTGCTTGATAAGCGCCAGCTGAGCCACGCGACACCTGCTTGCTCATCTGCTTGATAATATCCAGCTGAGCCGTGCGACACCTGCCCGCTCATCTGCTTGATAATCGCCAGCTGAGCCTCGCGACACCTGCCCGCTCATCTGCTTGATAATCGCCAGCTGAGCCTCGCGACACTTGCCCGCTCATCTGCTTGATAATCTCCAGCTGAGCCACGCAGCACCAGCCCGCTCATATGCTTGATAATCGCCAGATGAGCAGTGCGACACGTGCCCGCTCATCTGCTTGATAATCGACAGCTGAGCCGCGCGACACCTGCCCTCTCATCTGCCTGATAATCGCCAGCTGAGCCGCGGCACCTGCCTGATCATCTGCTTGATAATCGCCAGGTGAGCCAGGTGACACCTGTCCGCTCATTTGCTTGATAATCGCCAGCTGAGCCGCGCGACACCTGCCCGCTCATCTGCCTGATAATCGCCAGCTTAGCCAGGTGACACCTGTCCGCTCATCTGCCTGATAATCGCCAGCTGAGCCGCGCGTCACCTGCCCTCTCATCTGCCTGATAATCGCCAGCTGAGCCGCGCGACACCTGCCCGCTCATCTGCCTGATAATCGCCAGCTGAGCCACGCGTCACCTGCCCTCTCATCTGCCTGATAATCGCCAGCTGAGCCACGCGACACCTGCCCGCTCATCTGCTTGATAATCGCCAGCTGAGCCATGCGTCACCTGCCCGCTCATCTGCCTGATAATCGCCAGCTGAGCCCCGCGACACCTGCCCGCTCATCTGCTTGATAATCGCCAGCTGAGCCATGCGTCACCTGCCCGCTCATCTGCCTGATAATCGCCAGCTGAGCCGCGCGACACCTGCCCTCTCATCTGCCTGATAATCGCCAGCTGAGCCCCGCGACACCTGCCCGCTCATCTGCTTGATAATCGCCAGCTGAGCCGCGCGACACCTGCCCGCTCATCTGCCTGATAATCGCCAGCTGAGCCGCGCGACACCTGCCCTCTCATCTGCCTGATAATCGCCAGCTGAGCCACGCGACACCTGCTTGCTCATCTGCTTGATAATCGCCAGCTGAGCCGCGCGACACCTGCCCGCTCATCTGCTTGATAATCGCCAGCTGAGCCTCGCGACACCTGCCCGCTCATCTGCTTGATAATCGCCAGCTGAGCCGCGCGGCACCTGCCCGCTCATCTGCCTGATAATCGCCAGCTGAGCCACACGACACCTGCCCGCTCATCTGCCTGATAATCGCCAGCTGAGCCACGCGACACCTGCTTGCTCATCTGCTTGATAATCGCCAGCTGAGCCGCGCGACACCTGCCCGCTCATCTGCCTGATAATCGCCAGCTGAGACACACGACACCTGCTTGCTCATCTGCTTGATAATCGCCAGCTGAGCCCCGCGACACCTGCCCGCTCATCTGTTTGATAATCGCCAGCTGAGCCACGCGACACCTGCCCGCTCATCTGCTTGATAATCGCCAGCTGAGCCACACGACACCTGCCCTCTCATTTGCTTGATAAGCGCCAGCTGAGCCACGAGACACCTGCTTGCTCATCTGGTTGATAATATCCAGCTGAGCCGTGCGACACCTGCCCGCTCATCTGCTTGATAATCGCCAGCTGAGCCTCGCGACACCTGCCCGCTCATCTGCTTGATAATCGCCAGCTGAGCCTCGCGACACCTGCCCGCTCATCTGCTTGATAATCGCCAGCTGAGCCACGCGACACCTGCCTTCTCATCTGCTTGATAATCGCCAGCTGAGCCACGCGACACCTGCTTGCTCATCTGCTTGATAATATCCAGCTGAGCCGTGCGACACCTGCCCGCTCATCTGCTTGATAATCGCCAGCTGAGCCTCGCGACACCTGCCCGCTCATCTGCTTGATAATCGCCAGCTGAGCCCCGCGACACCTGCCCGCTCATCTGCTTGATAATCGCCAGCTGAGCCCGCGCAGCACCTGCCCGCTCATCTGCTTGATAATCGCCAGATGAGCAGTGCGACACGTGCCCGCTCATCTGCTTGATAATCGCCAGCTGAGCCACGCGACACCTGCTTGCTCATCTGCTTGATAATCGCCAGTTGAGCCACGCGACACCTGCTTGCTCATCTGCTTGATAATCGCCAGCTGAGCCGCGCGACACCTGCCCGCTCATCTGCTTGATAATCGCCAGCTTAGCCAGGTGACACCTGTCCGCTCATCTGCCTGATAATCGCCAGCTGAGCCACACGACACCTGCCCGCTCATCTGCTTGATAATCGCCAGCTGAGCCACATGACACCTGCCTGCTCATCTGCTTGATAATCGCCAGCTGAGCCACGCGACACCTGCCCGCTCATTTGCTTGATAATCGCCAGCTGAGCCGCGCAACACCTGCCCGCTCATCTGCTTGATAATCGCCAGCTGAGCCAGGCGACACCTGCCCGCTCATCTGCCTGATAATCGCCAGCTGAGCGCGCGTCATCGTCACCTGCCCTCTCATCTGCCTGATAATCGCCAGCTTAGCCAGGTGACACCTGCCCGCTCATCTGCCTGATAATCGCCAGCTGAGCCACACGACACCTGCCCGCTCATCTGCTTGATAATCGCCAGCTGAGCCAGATGACACCTGCCCGCTCATCTGCCTGATAATCGCCAGCTGAGCCGGGTGACACCTGTCCGCTCATCTGCCTGATAATCGCCAGCTGAGCCACGCGACACCTGCCCGCTCATCTGCCTGATAATCGCCAGCTGAGCCGCGGGACACCTGCCCGCTCATCTGACTGATAATCGCCAGCTGAGCCGCGCGACACCTGCCCGCTCATCTGCTTGATAATCGCCAGCTGAGCCTCGCGACACCTGCCCGCTCATCTGCTTGATAATCGCCAGCTGAGCCTCTCAGCACCTGCCTGCTCATCTGCTTGATAATCGCCAGCTGAGCCCCGCGACACCTGCCCGCTCATCTGCTTGATAATCGCCAGCTGAGCCTCTCGACACCTGCCCGCTCATCTGCTTGATAATCGCCAGCTGAGCCACGCGACACCTGCCCTCTCATCTGCTTGATAATCGCCAGCTGAGCCACGCGACACCTGCTTGCTCATCTGCTTGATAATATCCAGCTGAGCCACGCGACACCTGCCCGCTCATCTGCTTGATAATCGCCAGCTGAGCCTCGCGACACCTGCCCGCTCATCTGCTTGATAATCGCCAGCTGAGCCGCCGCGACACCTGCCCGCTCATCTGCTTGATAATCGCCAGCTGAGCCTCGCGACACCTGCCCGCTCATCTGCTTGATAATCGCCAGCTGAGCCAAGCGACACCTGCCCGCTCATCTGCTTGATAATCGCCAGCTGAGCCACGCGACACCTGCTTGCTCATCTGCTTGATAATATCCAGCTGAGCCATGCGACACCTGCCCGCTCATCTGCTTGATAATCGCCAGCTGAGCCTCGCGACACCTGCCCGCTCATCTGCTTGATAATCGCCAGCTGAGCCCGCGACACCTGCCCGCTCATCTGCTTGATAATCGCCAGCTGAGCCACGCGACACCTGCTTGCTCATCTGCTTGATAATCGCCAGCTGAGCCACGCGACACCTGCCTGCTCATCTGCTTGATAATCGCCAGCTGAGCCTCGCGACATCTGCCCGCTCATCTGCTTGATAATCGCCAGCTGAGCCTCGCGACACCTGCCCGCTCATCTGCTTGATA
Source organism: Bos mutus (assembly GCF_027580195.1). NCBI lineage: Eukaryota > Metazoa > Chordata > Mammalia > Artiodactyla > Bovidae > Bos > Bos mutus. The sequence continues at coordinate 10,395 of NW_027220174.1, forward strand.
ATCGCCAGCTGAGCCCGCAGCACCTGCCCGCTCATCTGCTTGATAATCGCCAGATGAGCCACGCGCGACACGTGCCCGCTCATCTGCTTGATAATCGCCAGCTGAGCCATGCGTCACCTGCCCTCTCATCTGCCTGATAATCGCCAGCTGAGCCGCGCGGCACCTGCCTGCTCATCTGCCTGATAATCGCCAGGTTAGCCAGGTGACACCTGTCCGCTCATCTGCCTTATACTCGCCAGCTGAGACACACGACACCTGCCCGCTCATCTGCTTAATAATCGCCAGCTGAGCCACGCGACACCTGCTTGCTCATTTGCTTGATAATCGCCAGCTGAGCCGCGCGACACCTGCCTGCTCATCTGCCTGATAATCGCCAGCTTAGCCAGGTGACACCTGTCCGCTCATCTGCCTGATAATCGCCAGCTGAGCCGCGCGGCACCTGCCCGCTCATCTGCCTGATAATCGCCAGGTTAGCCAGGTGACACCTGTCCGCTCATCTGCCTTATACTCGCCAGCTGAGCCACACGACACCTGCCCGCTCATCTGCCTGATAATCGCCAGCTTAGTCGGGTGACACCTGTCCGCTCATCTGCCTGGTAATCGCCAGCTGCGCCGCGGGACACCTGCCCGCTCATCTGACTGATAATTGCCAGATGAGCCGCGCGACACCTGCCCGCTCCTCTGCTTGATAATCGCCAGCTGAGCCTCGCGACACCTGCCCGCTCATCTGCTTGATAATCGCCAGCTGAGCCTCTCAGCACCTGCCTGCTCATCTGCTTGATAATCGCCAGCTGAGCCCCGCGACACCTGCCCGCTCATCTGCTTGATAATCGCCAGCTGAGCCACGCGACACCTGCCCGCTCATCTGCTTGATAATCGCCAGCTGAGCCACACGACACCTGCCCGCTCATCTGCTTGATAATCGCCAGTTGAGTCTCGCGACACCTTCCCGCTCATCTGCTTGATAATCTCCATCTGAGCCTCGCGACACCTGCCCGCTCATCTGCTTGATAATCGCCAGCTTAGTCGGGTGACACCTGCCCGCTCATCTGCTTGATAATCGCCAGCTGAGCCTCGCGACACCTGCCCGCTCATCTGCTTGATAATCTCCAGCTGAGCCACGCAGCACCTGCCTGATCATATGCTTGATAATCGACAGATGAGCAGCGCGACACGTGCCTGCTCATCTGCTTGATAATCGCCAGCTGAGCCCCGCGACACCTGCCAGCTGATCTGCTTGATAATCGCCAGCTGAGCCGCGCAGCACCTGCCCGCTCATCTGCTTGATAATCGCAAGCTGAGCCACGCCATACCTGCCCGCTCATCTGCCTGATAATCGCCAGCTGAGCTGCATGACACCTGCCCGCTCATCTGCTTCATAATCACCAGCTGAACCCTTGCGTGATCATGCAGCTGAACCCTGGCTGACACCTGCCGCTCATCTGTGACTGAACATGCACTGATCACATGCCTCATCATGCACTGAGTCACGTGGCTATCATGTACTGATCACGTAATTTGATCATATACTGATCGCGTGACTGTGCATGCACTGATCACGTGGTGGCTGATCATGATCATGCCTGATCACGTGGTTGATCATACACCTGTCACGTGGTTGATCATACACTGATCACGTCGCTGATCATGCACTGATCACGTGCTCATCATGCACTGATCACGTGGCTATCATGCCCCTGATCCCGTGGCGATCATATAGTGATCGTGACAGATCATGCACTGATCCGCGTGGCTGATCATGCACTAATCACGACCTTATCATGCACTGATCAGAGTAGCTATCATGCACTGATTACGTAGCTGATCAGGCACTGATCGCGAAGCTGATCATACTCAATCCCGTGACTGTACATGCAATCACATGGCTGATATACGCGAGTAGATGACTGATCAGATGACTGCGATCATGCACTGATCGTGACAGGTCATGCACTGATCACGTGGCAGATCGCCACACTCCGCGAGACTGTGCATTCACTGATCATTGGCTGATCGCGCAGTCATGTGGCGGAATCATGCGCACGGTGCCAGCTGATCGCCGCTGATCACATTAATACAATACGTACACTGATCGCGTGTCGCAGTCGCACTGATCACGTAGCTGATCGCCATGATCACGTTGCTTATCATGCACTGATCAGGTGGCACTATCATGCACTGATCGCGTGGCCTGATTATACTGATCCGTGACTTCCATGGACTGATCACATAGCTCTGTGCACTGGGTGCGTGACTGCTCGTACACAAATTTATGGATGATCGCCGCAATCACATCACTGATTACGCACTGATCATTTGACTGATCATGCACTGTTCACGTAACTGATCATGCATTGATCGCGTGGCTGATCATGCACGTGGCTGATCATGCACTGGCTGATCATGCACTGATCACGTGACTGATCATGCACTGATCACGTGGCTGATCATGCACTGATCACGTGGCTGATCATGCACTGATCACGTGGCTGATCATGCACTGATCACGTGGCTGATCATGCACTGATCACGTGGCTGATCATGCACTGATCACGTGGCTGATCATGCACTGATCACGTGGCTGATCATGCACTGATCACGTGCACTGATCATGCACTGATCACGTGACTGATCATGCACTGATCGATCACGCTGATCATGCACTGATCACGTGGCTGATCATGCACTGATCACGTGGCTGATCATGCACTGATCACGTGACTGATCATGCACTGATCACGTGGCTGATCATCACTGATCACGTGACTGATCATGCACTGATCACGTGGCTGATCATGCACTGATCACGTGGCTGATCATGCACTGATCACGTGGCTGATCATGCACTGATCACGTGACTGATCATGCACTGATCACGTGGCTGATCATGCACTGATCACGTGGCTGATCATGCACTGATCACGTGACTGCTGATCATGCACTGATCACGTGGCTGATCATGCACTGATCACGTGGCTGATCATGCACTGATGATGACTGATCATGCACTGGCTGACATGCACTGATCACTGATCATGCACTGATGACGTGGCTGATCATGCACTGATCACGTGGCTGATCATGCACTGATCGTGTGACTGATCATGCACTGATCGCGCTGACTGATCATGCACACTGATCACGTGGCTGATCATGCACTGATCGTGGCTGATCATGACTGATGCACTGATCATGTCTGATGACTGATCACATGCACTGATCACGTGGCTGATCATGCACTGATCACGCTGGCTCATCATGCACTGATCACGTGGCTGATCACGTCATGATCATGATCACGTGACTGATCATGCACTGATCACGTGGCTGATCATGCACTGATCACGTGGCTGATCATGCACTGATCACGTGGCTGATCATGCACTGATCACGTGGCTGATCATGCACTGATCACGTGGCTGATCATGCACTGATCACGTGACTGATCATGCACACTGATCACGTGGTGGCTGATCATGCACTGATCTGATCATGACTGATCATGCACTGATCACGTGACTGATCATGCACTGATCACGTGGCTGATCATGCACTGATCACGTGGCTGATCATGCACTGATCACGTGACTGATCATGCACTGATCACGTGACTGATCATGCACTGATCACGTGGCTGATCATGCACTGATCATCGTGGCTGATCATGCACTGATCATCGCTGATCATGCACTGATCACGTGGCTGATCATGCACTGATCACGTGGCTGATCATGCACTGATCACGTGGCTGATCATGCACTGATCGTGGCTGATCATGCACTGATCACGTGGCTGATCATGCACTGATCACGTGTGATCTGCACTGATCATGCACTGATCACGTGGCTGATCATGCACTGATCACGTGACTGATCATCATGCACTGATCACGTGGCTGATCATGCACTGATCACGTGTGACTGATCATGCACTGATCACGTGGCTGATCATGCACACTGATCACATGACTGATCATGCACTGATCACGTGACTGATCATGCACTGATCACGTGGCTGATCACTGATCACTGATCACTGATCACTGATCTGATCATGCACTGATCACGTGGCTGATCATGCACTGATCACGTGGCTGATCATGCTGCACTGATCACGTGACTGATCATGCACTGATCACGTGGCTGATCATGCACTGATCACGTGGCTGATCATGCACTGATCACGTGACTGATCATGCACTGATCACGTGACTGATCATGCACTGATCACGTGGCTGATCATACACTGATCACGTAATTGATCATGCACTGATCACGTGGCTGATCATGCACTGATCACGTGACTGATCATGCACTGATCACGTGACTGATCATGCACTGATCACGTGACTGATCATGCACTGATCACGTGTGGCTGATCATGCACTGATCACGTGGCTGATCATACACTGATCACGTGGCTGATCATGCACTGATCACGTGGCTGATCATGCACTGATCACGTGGCTGGCTGATCATGCACTGATCACGTGGCTGATCATGCACTGATCACGTGGCTGATCATACACTGATCACGACTGACTGATCATGCACTGATCACGTGATCTGATCATGCACTGATCACGTGGCTGATCATGCACTGATCACGTGGCTGATCATGCACTGATGCACTGATCATGCTGATCACGTGGCTGATCATGCACTGATCACACGTGCTGATCATGCACTGATCACGTGTGGCTGATCATGCACTGATCACGTGGCTGATCATCACACTGATCACGTGACTGATCATGCACTGATCACGTGGCTGATCATGCACTGATCACGTGGCTGATCATGCACTGATCACGTGGCTGATCATGCACTGATCACGTGGCTGATCATGCACTGATCACGTGACTGATCATGCACACTGATCACGTGACTGATCATGCACTGATCACGTGACTGATCATGCACTGATCACGTGGCTGATCATGCACTGATCACGTGACTGATCATGCACTGATCACGTGGCTGATCATGCACTGATCACGTGACTGATCATGCACTGATCACGTGGCTGATCATGCACTGATCACGTGACTGACTGATCATGCACTGATCACGTGACTGATCATGCACTGATCACGTGACTCATGCACACTGATCACGTGGCTGATCATGCACTGATCACGTGGCTGATCATGCACTGATCACGTTGCTGATCATGCACTGATCACGTGGCTGATCATGCACTGATGCACTGATGTGCTGATCATGCACTGATCACGTGATCATGATCATGCACTGATCACGTGGCTGATCATGCACTGATCACGTGGCTGATCATGCACTGATCACGTGACTGATCATGCACTGATCACGTGGCTGATCATGCACTGATCACACTGATCACGCACTGATCACGTGGCTGATCATGCACTGATCACGTGGCTGATCATGCACTGATCACGTGGCTGATCATGCACTGATCACGTGGCTGATCATACACTGATCGTGACTGATGCACTGATCACTGATCGTGTGCTGATCATGCACTGATCACGTGGCTGATCATGCACTGATCACGCTGATCTGCTGATCATGTGCTGACTGATCACGTGGCTGATCATGCACTGATCACGTGTGCTGATCATGCACTGATCACGTGGCTGATCATGCACTGATCACGTGACTGATCATGCACTGATCGTGGCTGATCATGCACTGATGCTGCTGATGATCACTGATCTGATCTGATCATGCACTGATCACGTGACTGATCATGCACTGATCACGTGACTGATCATGCACACTGATCACGTGGCTGATCATGCACTGATCACGTGACTGATCATGCACTGATCACGTGGCTGATCATGCACTGATCACGTGCTCTGATCATGCACTGATCATGTGGCTGATCATGCACTGATCACGTGCTGATCATACACTGATCACGTGACTGATCATGCACTGATCACGTGGCTGATCATGCACTGATCACGTGGCTGATGATCATGCACTGATCACGTGACTGATCATGCACTGATCACGTGACTGATCATGCACTGATCATGTGACTGATCACGCACTGATCATGCACTGATCACGTCACACTGATCTGATCATGCACTGATCACGTGGCTGATCATGCACTGATCATGCGTGGCTGATCATGCACTGATCGTGGCTGATCATGCACTGATCACGTGTGATCATGCACTGATCACGTCATGCACTGATCACGTGCTGATCATGCACTGATCACGTGGCTGATCATGCACTGATCACGTGGCTGATCATGCACTGATCACGTGGCTGATCATGCACTGATCACGTGGCTGATCATGCACTGATCACGTGACTGATCATGCACTGATCACGTGGCTGATCATGCACTGATCACGTGGCTGATCATGCACTGATCACGCTGCTGATCATGCACTGATCACGTGGCTGATCATGCACTGATCACGTGGCTGATCATGCACTGATCACGTGGCTGATCATGCACTGATCACGTGGCTGATCATGCACTGATCACGTGGCTGATCATGCACTGATCACGTGGCTGATCATGCACTGATCACTGGCTGGCTGATCATGCACTGATCGTGGCTGATCATGCACTGATCACGTGGCTGATCATGCACTGATCACGGCTGCTGATCATACACTGATCACGTGGCTGATCATGCACTGATCACGTGGCTGATCATGCACTGATCACGTGGCTGATCATGCACTGATCACGTGCTGATCATGCACTGATCGTGGCTGATCATGCACTGATCACGTGGCTGATCATACACTGATCACGTGATGACTGATCATGCACTGATCACGTGGCTGATCATGCACTGATCACGTGACTGATCATGCACTGATCACGTGGCTGATCATGCACTGATCACGTGGCTGATCATGCACTGATCATGTGACTGATCATGCACTGATCACGTGGCTGATCATGCACTGATCGTGGCTGATCATGCACTGATCACTGATCACGTGGCTGATCATGCACTGATCACGTGCTGATCATGCACTGATCACGTGGCTATCTTGCACTGATCACGTGGCTGATCATGCACTGATCATGTGACTGCACATGCACTGATCACGTGGCTGATCATACACTGATCACGTGGCTGATCATGCACTGATCACGTGGCTGATCATGCACTGATCACGTGACTGATCATCACTGATCACGTGGCTGATCATGCACTGATCACATGGCTGATCATCACACTGATCACGTGACTGATCATGCACTGATCACGTGGCTGATCATGCACTGATCACGTGGCTGATCATGCACTGATCACATGCTGATCATGCACTGATCACGTGATCTGCATGCATGACGTGACTGATCATGCACTGATCACGTGGCTGATCATGCACTGATCACGTGGCTGATCATGCACAGATCACGTGGCTGATCATGCACTGATCACGTGGCTGATCATGCACTGATCACGTGACTGATCATGCACTGATCACGTGGCTGATCATGCACTGATCACGTGGCTGATCATGCACTGATCACGTGACTGATCATGCACTGATCACGTGGCTGATCATGCACTGATCACGTGGCTGATCATGCACTGATCACGTGACTGATCATGCACTGATCACGTGGCTGATCATGCACTGATCACGTGGCTGATCATGCACTGATCACGTGGCTGATCATGCACTGATCACGTGGCTGATCACTGATCACGTGGCTGATCATGCACTGATCACGTGGCTGATCATGCACTGATCACACTGGCTGCTGATCATGCACTGATGACGTGACTGATCATGCACTGATCACGTGGCTGATCATGCACTGATCACGTGGCTGATCATGCACTGATCACGTGGCTGATCATGCACTGATCACGTGGCTGATCATGCACTGATCACGTGGCTGATCATACACTGATCACGTGACTGATCATGCACTGATCACGTGGCTGATCATGCACTGATCACGTGGCTGATCATGCACTGATCACGTGGCTGATCATGCACTGATCACGTGGCTGATCATGCACTGATCACGTGGCTGATCATGCACTGATCACGTGGCTGATCATGCACTGATCACGTGGCTGATCATGCACTGATCACGTGGCTGATCATGCACTGATCACGTGGCTGATCATGCACTGATCACGTGGCTGATCATGCACTGATCACGTGGCTGATCATACACTGATCACGTGTGACTGATGCACTGATGCTGTGCTGATCATCATGCACTGATCACGTGACTGATCATGCACTGATCACGTGCTGATCATGCACTGATCACGTGGCTGATCACTGCACTGACTGATGGCTGATCATGCACTGATCATGCACTGATCACTGATCACGTGGCTGATCATGCACTGATCACGTGCTGATCACACACTGATCACGTGGCTGATCATGCACTGATCACGTTGCTGATCATGCACTGATCACGTGGCTGATCATGCACTGATCACGTGGCTGATCATGCACTGATCACGTGACTGATCATGCACTGATCACGTGGCTGATCATGCACTGATCACGTGACTGATCATGCACTGATCACGTGGCTGATCACACACTGATCACGTGACTGATCATGCACTGATCACGTTGACTGATCATGCACACTGATCACGTGGCTGATCACTGATCACGTGACTGATCATGCACTGATCACGTGGCTGATCATGCACTGATCACGTGCGTGCTGATCATGCACTGATCACGTGCTGATCATGCACTGATCATGTGACTGATCATGCACTGATCACGTGGCTGATCATGCACTGATCACGTGGCTGATCATGCACTGATCACGTGACTGATCATGCACTGATCACGTGGCTGATCATACACTGATCACGTGACTGTGCATGCACTGATCACGTGGCTGATCATGCACTGATCACGTGGCTGATCATGCACTGATCACGTGGCTGATCATGCACTGATCACGTGGCTGATCATGCACACTGACCTGATCATGCTGATCGCACTGATCTGATGATCACGTGGCTGATCATGCACTGATCACGTGGCTGATCATGCACTGATGATCACGTGATCTGATCATGCACTGATCACGTGGCTGATCATGCACTGATCACGTGACTGATCATGCACTGATCACGTGGCTGATCATGCACTGATCACGTGGCTGATCATGCACTGATCACGTGGCTGATCATGCACTGATCACGTGGCTGATCATGCACTGATCACGTGGCTGATCATGCACTGATCACTGACTGCTGATCATGCACTGATCACGTGTGATCATGTGCTGATCACTGATCATGATCTGATCATGCACTGATCACGTGGCTGATCATGCACTGATCACGTGCTGATCATGCACTGATCACGTGGCTATCATGCACTGATCACGTGGCTGATCATCTGATGCACTGATCTGATCGTGGCTGATCTGATCATGCACTGATCACGTGCTGATCATGCACTGATCACGTGTGCTGATCATGCACTGATCGCACTGATCACGCACTGACTGATCATGCTGCACTGATCACTGATCACGTGACTGATCATGCACTGATCACGTGACTGATCATGCACTGATCACGTGGCTGATCATGCACTGATCACGGCTGACTGATCATGCACTGATCACGTGGCTGATCATGCACTGATCACGTGGCTGATCATGCACTGATCACGTGGCTGATCATGCACTGATCACGTGACTGATCATGCACTGATCACGTGACTGATCATGCACTGATCACGTGGCTGATCATGCACTGATCACGTGCTGATCATGCACTGATCACGTGACTGATCATGCACTGATCGCGTGCTGATCATGCACTGATCACGTGGCTGATCATGCACTGATCACGTGACTGATCATGCACTGATCACGTGGCTGATCATGCACTGATCACGTGACTGATCATGCACTGATCACGTGGCTGATCATCATGCACTGATCACGTGGCTGATCGCACTCTGATCACGTGGCTGATGCATGCACTGATCACGTGGCTGATCATGCACTGATCACGTGGCTGATCATGCACTGATCACGTGCTGATCGCACACTGATCACGTGACTGATCATGCACTGATCACGTGGCTGATCATGCACTGATCACGTGTCTGATCATGCACTGATCACGTGGCTGATCATGCACTGATCACGTGACTGACTGATCATGCACTGATCACGTGGCTGATCATCATGCACTGATCACGTGGCTGATCATGCACTGATCACGTGGCTGATCATGCACTGATCACGTGGCTGATCATGCACTGATCGTGACTGCTGATCATGCACTGATCACGTGTGGCTGATCACACTGATCTGACTGATCATGCACTGATCACTGACTGATCATGCACTGATCACGTGGCTGATCATGCACTGATCACGTGGCTGATCATGCACTGATCACGTGGCTGATCATGCACTGATCACGTGACTGATCATGCACTGATCACGTGGCTGATCATGCACTGATCACACTGATCATGACTGCACTGATCATGCACTGATCACGTGATCTGATCATCACACTGATCACGTGGCTGATCATGCACTGATCACGTGACTGATCATGCACTGATCACGTGGCTGATCATGTGCACTGATCACGTGGCTGATCATGCACTGATCACGTGGCTGATCATGCACTGATCACACGTGACTGATCATGATGATCACACTGATCATGCACTGACTGATCACGTGGCTGATCATGCACTGATCACGTGGCTGATCATGCACTGATCACGTGGCTGATCATGCACTGATCACGTGGCTGATCATGCACTGATCACGTGGCTGATCATGCACTGATCACGTGGCTGATCATGCACTGATCACGTGACTGATCATGCACTGATCACGTGGCTGATCATGCACTGATCACGTGGCTGATCATGCACTGATCACGTGACTGATCATGCACTGATCACGTTACCTGATCATGCACTGATCACGTGGCTGATCATGCACTGATCACGTGGCTGATCATGCACTGATCACGTGACTGATCATGCACTGATCACTGTGGCTGATCATGCACTGATCTGTCATGCACTGATCACGTGACTGATCATGCACTGATCACGTGGCTGATCATGCACTGATCACGTGGCTGATCATGCACTGATCACGTGCTGATCATGCACTGATCACGTGGCTGATCATGCACTGATCACGTGACTGATCATGATGCACTGATCACGTGGCTGATCATCACACTGATCACGTGACTGATCATGCACTGATCACGTGGCTGATCATGCACTGATCACGTGGCTGATGATGCACTGATCACGTGGCTGATTGATCATACACTGATCATGCACTGATCACGTGGCTGATCATGCACTGATCACGCTGGCTGATCATGCACTGATCACGTGGCTGATCATGCACTGATCACGTGGCTGATCATGCACTGATCACGTGGCTGATCATGCACTGATCACTTGGCTGATCATGCACTGATCACGTGGCTGATCATTCACTGATCACGTGACTGATCATGCACTGATCACGTGGCTGATCATGCACTGATCACGATCGTGGCTGATCATCATCTGATCACTGATCACGTGGCTGATCATGCACTGATCATGCTGATCATGCACTGATCACGTGGCTGATCATGCACTGATCACGTGGCTGATCATGCACTGATCACGTGGCTGATCATGCACTGATCACGTGGCTGATCATGCACTGATCACGTGGCTGATCATGCACTGATCATCACTGCTGATCATGCACTGATCACGTGGCTGATCATACACTGATCACGTGGCTGATCATGCACTGATCACGTGACTGATCATGCACTGATCACGTGGCTGATCATGCACTGATCACGTGACTGATCATGCACTGATTATGTGGATGATCATACACTGATCACGTGACTGATCATGCACTGATCATTTGACTGATCATGCACTGATCACGTGACTGCACATTCACTGATCACGTGGTTGATCATACACTGACCACGTGACTGATCATGCACTGATAACATGGCTGATCATGCACTGATCACGTGACTGATCATGCACTGATCATGTGCTGATCATGCACTGATCACGTGACTGATCATGCATGCACTGATCATCATGACTGATCATGCACTGATCACGTGGCTGATCATGCCCTGATCACGTGGCTGATCATGCACTGATCACGTGGCTCATCATGCACTGATCACGTGGCTGATCATGCACTGATCACGTGGCTGATCATGCACTGATCACGTGGCTGATCATACACTGATCACGTGGCTGATCATGCACTGATCACGTGGCTGATCATGCACTGATCACGTGGCTGATCATGCACTGATCACGTGGCTGATCATGCACTGATCACGTGGCTGATCATGCACTGATCGCGTGGCTGATCATGCACTGATCACGTGGCTGATCATGCACTGATCACGTGACTGATCATGCACTGATCACGTGGCTGATCATGCACTGATCAGGTGGCTGATCATGCACTGATCACGTGGCTGATCATACACTGATCACGTGGCTGATCATGCACTGATCACGTGTCTGATCATGCACTGATCACGTGGCTGATCATGCACTGATCACGTGGCTGATCATGCACTGATCACGTGATCATGCACTGATCACGTGGCTGATCATGCACTGATCACGTGGCTGATCATGCACTGATCACGTGGCTGATCATGCACTGATCACGTGGCTGATCATGCACTGATCACGTGGCTGATCATGCACTGATCACGTGGCTGATCATGCACTGATCACGTGACTGATCATGCACTGATCACGTGACTGATCATGCACTGATCACACGACTGCTGATCATGCACTGATCACGTGGCTGATCATGCACTGATCACGTGGCTGATCATGCACTGATCACGTGGCTGATCATGCACTGATCACGTGGCTGATCATGCACTGATCACGTGGCTGATCATGCACTGATCGTGGCTGATCATGCACTGATCACGTGGCTGATCATGCACTGATCACGTGGCTGATCATGCACTGATCACGTGGCTGATCATGCACTGATCACGTGGCTGATCATGCACTGATCACGTGGCTGATCATACACTGATCACGCGTGACTGATCATGCACTGATCACGTGACTGATCATGCACTGATCGTGGCTGATCATGCACTGATCACGTGGCTGATCATACACTGATCACGTGACTGATCATGCACTGATCACGCTGGCTGATCATGCACTGATCACGTGGCTGATCATGCACTGATCACATGGCTGATCGCACACTGATCACGTGGCTGATCATGCACTGATCTGATCATCTGATCATGCACTGATCACGTGGCTGATCACTGATCACGTGGCTGATCATGCACTGATCACGCTGCTGATCATGCACTGATCACGTGGCTGATCATGCACTGATCACGTGGCTGATCATGCACTGATCACGTGGCTGATCATGCACTGATCACGTGGCTGATCATGCACTGATCACGTGGCTGATCATGCACTGATTCGTGACTGATCATACACTGATCACGTGACTGATCATGCACTGATCACGTGGCTGATCATGCACTGATCACGTGGCTGATCATGCACTGATCACGTGGCTGATCATGATCATGCACTGATCACGCATAGCTGATCATGCACTGATCACGTGCTGATCATGCACTGATCACGTGGCTGATCATGCACTGACTGATCACGTGACTGATCATGCACTGATCACGTGACTGATCATGCACTGATCACGTGGCTGATCATGCACTGATCACGAACTGATCATGCACTGACTGTGACTGATCATGCACACTGATCGTGATGATCATGCACTGATCACGTGACTGATCATGCACTGATCACGTGTCTGATCATGCACTGATCACGTGGCTGATCATGCACTGATCACGTGGCTGATCATGCACTGATCACGTGGCTGATCATGCACTGATCACGTGACTGATCATGCACTGATCACGTGGCTGATCATGCACTGATCACGTGACTGATCATACACTGATCACGTGACTGATCATGCACTGATCAAGTGCCTGATCATGCAATGATCACGTGGCAGATCATAAACTGATCACGTGACTGATCATGCACAGATCACGTGGCTGATCATGCACTGATCACGTGACTGATCATGCACTGATCACGTGGCTGATCATGCACTGATCACGTGCCTGATCATGCACTGATCACGTGGCTGATCATGCACTGATCACGTGGCTGATCATGCACTGATCACGTGGCAGATCATGCACTGATCACGTGGTTGATCATACACTGATATGTCGCTGAACATGCACTGATCACGCTGATCATGCACTGATCATGCACTGATCATGCACTGATCACGTGCTGATCATGCACTGATCACGTGGCTGATCATGCACTGATCACGTGACTGATCATGCACTGATCACGTGGCTGATCATGCACTGATCACGTGGCTGATCATGCACTGATCACGTGGCTGATCATGCACTGATCACGTGGCTGATCATGCACTGATCACGTGGCTGATCATGCACTGATCACGTGGCTGATCATGCACTGATCACGTGGCTGATCATGCACTGATCACGTGGCTGATCATGCACTGATCACGTGGCTGATCATGCACTGATCACGTGGCTGATCATGCACTGATCACGTGTCTGATCATACACTGATCACGTGGCTGATCATGCACTGATCACGTGGCTGATCATGCACTGATCACTGATCATCGTGGCTGATCATGCTGATCATGATGATCGTGGCTGATCATGCACTGATCACGTGCTGATCATGCACTGATCACGTGACTGATCATGCACTGATCATCGTGGCTGATCATGCACTGATCACGTGGCTGATCATGCACTGATCACGTGGCTGATCATACACTGATCACGTGGCTGATCATGCACTGATCACGTGCTGATCATGCACTGATCACGTGGCTGATCATACACTGATCACGTGGCTGATCATGCACTGATCACGTGGCTATCATGCACTGATCACGTGGCTGATCATGCACTGATCATTTGACTGATCATGCACTGATCACGTGGCTGATCATGCACTGATCACGTGGCTGATCATGCACTGATCACGTGGCTGATCATGCACTGATCACGTGGCTGATCATGCACTGATCACGTGGCTGATCATGCACTGATCACGTGGCTGATCATGCACTGATCACGTGCCTGATCATGCACTGATCACGTGGCTGATCATGCACTGATCACGTGACTGATCATGCACTGATCACGTGGCGTGGCTGATCATGCACTGATCACTGATCACGTGGCTGATCATGCACTGATCACGTGGCTGTGCACACACTGATCACATGGCTGATCATGCACTGATCACGTGGCTGATCATGCACTGATCACGTGGCTGATCATACACTGATCACGTGGCTGATCATGCACTGATCACGTGGCTGATCATGCACTGATCACGTGGCTGATCATGCACTGATCACGTGGCTGATCATGCACTGATCACGTGGCTATCATGCACTGATCACGTGGCTGATCATGCACTGATCACGTGGCTGATCATGCACTGATCACGTGGCTGATCATGCACTGATCACGTGGCTGATCATGCACTGATCACGTGGCTGATCATGCACTGATCACGTGGCTGATCATGCACTGATCACGTGGCTGATCATACACTGATCACGTGGCTGATCATGCACTGATCACGTGTCTGATCATACACTGATCACGTGGCTGATCATGCACTTATCACGTTGCTGATCATGCACTGATCACGTGGCTGATCATGCACTGATCACGTGGCTGATCATGCACTGATCACGTGACTGTCATGCACTGATCACGTGGCTGATCATGCACTGATCATGTGGCAGATCATGCACTGATCACGTGGCTGATCATACACTGATCACGTGGCTGATCATGCACTGATCATGACTGATGATCACGATGACTGATCATGCACTGATCACGTGGCTGATCATGCACTGATCACGTGGCTGATCATGCACTGATCACGTGACTGATCATGCACTGATCACGTGGCTGATCATGCACTGATCACGTGGCTGATCATGCACTGATCACGTGGCTGATCATGCACTGATCACGTGGCTGATCATGCACTGATCACGTGACTGATCATGCACTGATCACGTGGCTGATCATGCACTGATCACATGGCTGCTGATCATGCACTGATCACGTGATCATGCACTGATCACGTGACTGATCATGCACTGATCACGTGGCTGATCATGCACTGATCACGTGGCTGATCATGCACTGATCACGTGACTGATCATGCACTGATCACGTGGCTGATCATGCACTGATCACGTGGCTGATCATGCACTGATCACGTGGCTGATCATGCACACTGATCACGTGGCTGATCATGCACTGATCACGTGGCTGATCATGCACTGATCACGTGGCTGATCATGCACTGATCACGTGACTGATCATGCACTGATGATCGTGGCTGATCATGCACTGATCACGTGGCTGATCATGCACTGATCACGTGACTGATCATGCACTGATCACGTGGCTGATCATGCACTGATCACGTGGCTGATCATGCACTGATCACGTGGCTGATCATGCACTGATCACGTGGCTGATCATGCACTGATCACGTGGCTGATCATGCACTGATCACGTGGCTGATCATGCACTGATCACGTGGCTGATCATGCACTGATCACGTGGCTGATCATGCACTGATCACGTGGCTGATCATGCACTGATCACGTGACTGATCATGCACTGATCACTGATGGCTGATCATGCACTGATCACGCCTGATCATGCACTGATCACGTGGCTGATCATGCACTGATCACGTGGCTGATCATGCACTGATCACGTGGCTGATCATGCACTGATCATGCACTGATCACGGCTGATCATGCACTGATCACGTAGCTGATCATGCACTGATCACGTGGCTGATCATGCACTGATCACGAAGCTGATCATACACTGATCACGTGACTGTGCATGCACTGATCACGTGGCTGATCATGCACTGATCACGTGGCTGATCATGCACTGATCACGTGACTGATCATGCACTGATCACGTGGCTGATCATGCACTGATCACGTGGCTGATCATACACTGATCACTTGGCTGATCATGCACTGATCATGTGGCTGATCATGCACTGATCACGTGGCTGATCATGCACTGATCACGTGTCTAATCGTACACTGATCACGTGTCTGATCATACACTGATCACATGGCTGATCATACACTGATCACGTTGCTTATCATGCACTGATCAGGTGGCTATCATGCACTGATCACGTGGCTGATCATGCACTGATCACGTGACTGATCATGCACTGATCACATGGCTCTCATGCACTGAACACGTGACTGCTCATGCACTGATTATGTGGATGATCATACACTGATCACATGACTGATCACGCACTGATCATTTGACTGATC
>NW_027220175.1:0-26770 GCF_027580195.1 Bos mutus
CACGTGATCGGTGCATGATCAGTCACGTGATCGGTGCATGATCATCCGCGTGATTGGTGCATGATCAGCCCCGTGATCAGTGTATGATCAGTGCGTGATCAGTGCATGATCAGTGTGATCAGTGCATGATCAGCGCGTGCGTGATCAGTGCATGATCAGCCGCGTGATCAGTGCATGATCAGCCACGTGATCAGTGCATGATCAGCCACGTGATCAGTGCATGATCAGTCTCGTGATCAGTGCATGATCAGCCACGTGATAAGTGCATGGTCGGCCACGTGATCAGTGCATGATCAGCCACGTGATCAGTGCATGATCAGCGGCGTGATCAGTGCATGATCTCCCTCGTGATCGGTGCATGATCAGCCACGTGATCAGTGCATGATCAGTCGTGATCAGTGCATGATCAGCCACGTGATCAGTGTGCATGATCAGTTTCGTGATCAGTGCATGATCGTGATCCGTGATCAGTGCATGTTCATCATCCCGTGATCAGTGCATGATCAGCCACGTGATCAGTGCATGATCAGCCACGTGATCAGTGCATGATCAGCCGCGTGATCAGTGCATGATCAGCCACGTGATCAGTGCATGATCAGCCGCGTGATCAGTGCATTTTCAGCCACGTGATCAGTGCATGATGATCAACGCGTGATCAGTGCATGATCAGCCACGTGATCAGTGCATGATCAGCCGCGTGATCAGTGCATGATCAGTCGCGTGATCAGTGCATGATCAGCCACGTGATCAGTGCATGATCAGCCGCGTGATCAGTGCATGATCAGCCGCGTGATCAGTGCATGATCAGATCGCGTGATCAGTGCATGATCAGATGCGTGATCAGTGCATGATCAGCCGCGTGATCAGTGCATGATCAGCCACGTGATCAGTGCATGATCAGTCGCGTGATCAGTGCATGATCAGTCCCGTGATCAGTGCATGATCAGCCGCGTGATCAGTGCATGATCAGCCGCGTGATCGTGTGCATGATCAGCCACGTGATCAGCGTGATCAGTGCATGATCAGTCACGTGATCAGTGCATGATCAGCCCGTGATCAGTGCATGATCAGCCCGTGATCAGTGCATGATCAGCCGCGTGATCAGTGCATGATCAGCCACGTGATCAGTGCATGATCAGCCGCGTGATCAGTGCATGATCAGCCACGTGATCAGTGCATGATCAGCCGCGTGATCAGTGCATGATCAGCCCGTGATCAGTGCATGATCAGCCACGTGATCAGTGCATGATCAGCCGCGTGATCAGTGCATGATCAGCCACGTGATCAGTGCATGATCAGCTTCGCGTGATCAGTGCATGATCAGCCCGTGATCAGTGCATGATCAGCCACGTGATCAGTGCATGATCAGCCGCGTGATCAGTGCATGATCAGCCCGTGATCAGTGCATGATCAGCCCGTGATCAGTGCATGATCAGTCGCGTGATCAGTGCATGATCAGCCCGTGATCAGTGCATGATCAGTCGCGTGATCAGTGTATGATCAGCCGCGTGATCAGTGCATGATCAGCCACGTGATCAGTGCATGATCAGCCCCGTGATCAGTGCATGATCAGCACGTGATCAGTGTGATCAGCCCGTGATCAGTGCATGATCAGTGCACGTGATCAGTGCATGATCAGTGCGTGATCAGTGCATGATCAGCCGCGTGATCAGTGCATGATCAGTCACGTGATCAGTGCATGATCAGCCGCGTGATCAGTGCATGATCAGCCGCGTGATCAGTGCATGATCAGGCGCGTGATCAGTGCATGATCAGGCGCGTGGTGATCAGTCATGATCAGCCACGTGATCAGTGCATGATCATCCCGTGATCAGTGCATGATCAGTCACGTGATCAGTGCATGATCAGCCCGTGATCAGTGCATGATCAGCCGCGTGATCAGTGCATGATCAGCCGCGTGATCAGTGCATGATCAGCCGCGTGATCAGTGCATGATCAGCCCGTGATCAGTGCATGATCAGCCGCGTGATCAGTGCATGATCAGCCGCGTGATCAGTGCATGATCAGCCACGTGATCAGTGCATGATCAGCCGCGTGATCAGTGCATGATCAGCCGCGTGATCAGTGCATGATCAGCCGCGTGATCAGTGCATGATCAGCCACGTGATCAGTGCATGATCAGCCGCGTGATCAGTGCATGATCAGCCACGTGATCAGTGCATGATCAGCCGCGTGATCGGTGCATGATCAGCCACGTGATCAGTGCATGATCAGCCACGTGATCAGTGCATGATCAGCCGCGTGATCAGTGCATGATCATCGCGTGATCAGTGCATGATCAGCCGTGATCAGTGCATGATCAGTGCGTGATCAGTGCATGATCAGCCACGTGATCAGTGCATGATCAGTGCGTGATCAGTGCATGATCAGATCCGCGTGATCAGTGTGATCAGTGCGTGATCAGTGCGTGATCAGTGCCGATCAGCCACGTGATCAGTGCATGATCAGCCGCGTGATCAGTGCATGATCAGCCGCGTGATCAGTGCATGATCAGCCACGTGATCAGTGCATGATCAGGCCCGTGATCAGTGCATGATCAGCCGCGTGATCGGTGCATGATCAGCTTCGCGTGATCAGTGCATGATCAGCCCGCGTGATCAGTGCATGATCAGCCACGTGATCAGTGCATGATCAGTCCCGCGTGATCAGTGCATGATCGCCGCGTGATCAGTGCATGATCAGCCGCGTGATCAGTGCATGATCAGCCGCGTGATCAGTGCATGATCAGCCGCGTGATCAGTGCATGATCAGCCCGTGATCAGTGCATGATCAGCCACGTGATCAGTGCATGATCAGCCGCGTGATCAGTGCATGATCAGTCACGTGATCAGTGCATGATCAGCCACGTGATCAGTGCATGATCAGCCGCGTGATCAGTGCATGATCAGTCACGTGATCAGTGCATGATCAGCCACGTGATCAGTGCATGATCAGCCCGCGTGATCAGTGCATGATCAGCCACGTGATCAGTGCATGATCAGCGTGATCGTGATCAGTGCATGATCAGTGCGCGTGATCAGTGATCAGTCAGCCACGTGATCAGTGCATGATCAGCCGTGATCAGTGCATGATCAGCCGCGTGATCAGTGCATGATCAGCCGCGTGATCAGTGCATGATCAGCCACGTGATCAGTGCATGATCAGCCCGTGATCAGTGCATGATCAGCCGCGTGATCAGTGCATGATCAGCCGCGTGATCAGTGCATGATCAGCCGCGTGATCAGTGCATGATCAGCCGCGTGATCAGTGCATGATCAGCCACGTGATCAGTGCATGATCAGTCACGTGATCAGTGCATGATCAGCCCACGTGATCAGTGCATGATCAGCCGCGTGATCAGTGCATGATCAGCCAGCGTGATCAGTGCATGATCAGTCCGTGATCAGTGCATGATCAGCCACGTGATCAGTGCATGATCAGCCGCGTGATCAGTGCATGATCAGCCGCGTGATCAGTGCATGATCAGTCGCGTGATCAGTGCATGATCAGCCACGTGATCAGTGCATGATCAGCCACGTGATCAGTGCATGATCAGCCGCGTGATCAGTGCATGATCAGCCGCGTGATCAGTGCATGATCAGTCCGTGATCAGTGCATGATCAGCCGCGTGATCAGTGCATGATCAGCCACGTGATCAGTGCATGATCAGCCACGTGATCAGTGCATGATCAGCGCGTGATCAGTGCATGATCAGTCACGTGATCAGTGCATGATCAGCCACGTGATCAGT
The DNA here is from genome assembly GCF_027580195.1 of Bos mutus. Classification (NCBI taxonomy): domain Eukaryota; kingdom Metazoa; phylum Chordata; class Mammalia; order Artiodactyla; family Bovidae; genus Bos; species Bos mutus. Next base: position 3,752 of record NW_027220175.1, read on the forward strand.
GCATGATCAGCCACGTGATCAGTGCATGATCAGCCGCGTGATCAGTGCATGATCAGCCCGTGATCAGTGCATGATCAGCGCGTGATCAGTGCATGATCAGCCACGTGATCAGTGCATGATCAGCCGCGTGATCAGTGCATGATCAGCCCGTGATCAGTGCATGATCAGTCGCGTGATCAGTGCATGATCAGCCACGTGATCAGTGCATGATCAGCCACGTGATCAGTGCATGATCAGCCACGTGATCAGTGCATGATCAGCCGCGTGATCAGTGCATGATCAGCCGCGTGATCAGTGCATGATCAGGCCACGTGATCAGTGCATGATCAGCCGCGTGATCAGTGCATGATCATCAGCCGCGTGATCAGTGCATGATCAGCCACGTGATCAGTGCATGATCAGCCACGTGATCAGTGCATGATCAGCCCGTGATCAGTGCATGCATGATCAGCCACGTGATCAGTGCATGATCAGCCGCGTGATCAGTGCATGATCAGCCACGTGATCAGTGCATGATCAGCCACGTGATCAGTGCATGATCAGCCACGTGATCAGTGCATGATCAGCCACGTGATCAGTGCATGATCATCAGTGCGTGATCAGTGCATGATCAGCCGCGTGATCAGTGCATGGTGCATGATCAGCCACGTGATCAGTGTGCATGATCAGATCAGCGCGTGATCAGTGCATGATCAGCCACGTGATCAGTGCATGATCAGCCACGTGATCAGTGCATGATCAGCCGCGTGATCAGTGCATGATCAGCCCGTCGTGATCAGTGCATGATCAGCCACGTGATCAGTGCATGATCAGTCACGTGATCAGTGCATGATCAGCCACGTGATCAGTGCATGATCAGCCGATCGTGATCAGTGCATGATCAGTGATCGTGATCAGTGCCACGTGATCAGTCATGATCGCGTGTGATCAGTGCATGATCAGCCCGCGTGATCAGTGCATGATCATCAGCACGTGATCAGTGCATGATCAGCCACGTGATCAGTGCATGATCAGCCACGTGATCAGTGCATGATCAGCCGCGTGATCAGTGCATGATCAGCCACGTGATCAGTGCATGATCAGTCACGTGATCAGTGCATGATCAGCCGCGTGATCAGTGCATGATCAGCCCGTGATCAGTGCATGATCAGGCGCGTGATCAGTGCATGATCAGCCGCGTGATCAGTGCATGATCAGCTTCGTGATCAGTGCATGATCAGCCACGTGATCAGTGCATGATCAGTCCGCGTGATCAGTGCATGATCAGCCACGTGATCAGTGCATGATCAGCCACGTGATCAGTGCATGATCAGCGCGTGATCAGTGCATGATCAGCCACGTGATCAGTGCATGATCAGCCGCGTGATCAGTGCATGATCAGTCGCGTGATCAGTGCATGATCAGTCGCGTGATCAGTGCATGATCAGCCGCGTGATCAGTGCATGATCAGCCCGTGATCAGTGCATGATCAGTCCGCGTGATCAGTGCATGATCAGTCCCCGTGATCAGTGCATGATCAGCCGCGTGATCAGTGCATGATCAGTCCGTGATCAGTGCATGATCAGCCACGTGATCAGTGCATGATCAGCCCGCGTGATCAGTGCATGATCAGCCACGTGATCAGTGCATGATCACCCGCGTGATCAGTGCATGATCAGCCACGTGATCAGTGCATGATCGTGATCAGTGTGATCAGTGCACGTGATCAGTGCGTGATCAGTGCGTGATCAGCCACGTGATCAGTGCATGATCAGCCCGTGATCAGTGCATGATCAGCTTCGTGATCAGTGCGTGATCGCCGCGTGATCAGTGCATGATTCAGCCCGTGATCAGTGCATGATCAGCCGCGTGATCAGTGCATGATCAGCCGCGTGATCAGTGCATGATCAGCCCGCGTGATCAGTGCATGATCAGCCCGTGATCAGTGCATGATCAGCCCGTGATCAGTGCATGATCAGCCGCGTGATCAGTGCATGATCAGCCCGTGATCAGTGCATGATCAGCCCGCGTGATCAGTGCATGATCAGCCGTGATCAGTGCATGATCAGCCACGTGATCAGTGCATGATCAGCCCGTGATCAGTGCATGATCAGCCACGTGATCAGTGCATGATCAGTCCGCGTGATCAGTGCATGATCAGCCACGTGATCAGTGCATGATCAGCCCCGTGATCAGTGCATGATCAGCCGCGTGATCAGTGCATGATCAGCCACGTGATCAGTGCATGATCAGCCCGTGATCAGTGCATGATCATCAGTGCCGTGATCATGATCAGTGCATGATCAGCCACGTGATCAGTGCATGATCAGCCCACGTGATCAGTGCATGATCAGGCCGCGTGATCAGTGCATGATCAGCCATGTGATCAGTGCACGTGATCAGTGCGTGATCAGTGCATGATCAGCCCGTGATCAGTGCATGATCAGCCGCGTGATCAGTGCATGATCAGCCGCGTGATCAGTGCATGATCAGTCGCGTGATCAGTGCATGATCAGCCGCGTGATCAGTGCATGATCAGCCACGTGATCAGTGCATGATCAGCCGCGTGATCAGTGCATGATCAGCCGCGTGATCAGTGCATGATCAGCCACGTGATCAGTGCATGATCAGCCGCGTGATCAGTGCATGATCAGCCACGTGATCAGTGCATGATCAGTCCGTGATCAGTGCATGATCAGCCACGTGATCAGTGCATGATCAGCCAGGTGATCAGTGTGCATGATCAGCCGCGTGATCAGTGCATGATCAGCCACGTGATCAGTGCATGATCAGCCGCGTGATCAGTGCATGATCAGCCGTGTGATCAGTGCATGATCAGCCGCGTGATCAGTGCATGATCAGCCACGTGATCAGTGCATGATCAGCCACGTGATCAGTGCATGATCAGCCGCGTGATCAGTGCATGATCAGCCACGTGATCAGTGCATGATCAGTCACGTGATCAGTGCATGATCAGCCGCGTGATCAGTGCATGATCAGCCACGTGATCAGTGCATGATCAGGCGTGATCAGTGCATGATCAGCCACGTGATCAGTGCATGATCAGTCGCGTGATCAGTGCATGATCAGCCGCGTGATCAGTGCATGATCAGCCACGTGATCAGTGCATGATCAGCCGCGTGATCAGTGCATGATCAGCCACGTGATCAGTGCATGATCAGCGCGTGATCAGTGCATGATCAGCCGCGTGATCAGTGCATGATCAGCACGTGTGTCAGTGATCAGTCGTGATCACGTGATCAGTGCATGATCAGCCACGTGATCAGTGCATGATCAGCCGCGTGATCAGTGCATGATCAGCATCGCGTGATCAGTGCATGATCAGCCCGCGTGATCATGTGCACGTGATGATCAGTCCACGTGATCAGTGCATGATCAGCCGCGTGATCAGTGCATGATCAGCCACGTGATCAGTGCATGATCAGCCACGTGATCAGTGCATGATCAGTCGTGTGATCAGTGCATGATCAGCCACGTGATCAGTGCATGATCAGCCGCGTGATCAGTGCATGATCAGCCACGTGATCAGTGCATGATCAGTCGCGTGATCAGTGCATGATCAGCCACGTGATCAGTGCATGATCAGCCGCGTGATCAGTGCATGATCAGCCGCGTGATCAGTGCATGATCAGCCGCGTGATCAGTGCATGATCAGCCACGTGATCAGTGCATGATCAGCCGCGTGATCAGTGCATGATCAGCCACGTGATCAGTGCATGATCAGCCGCGTGATCAGTGCATGATCAGCCACGTGATCAGTGCATGATCAGTCACGTGATCAGTGCATGATCAGCCGTGATCAGTGCATGATCAGCCACGTGATCAGTGCATGATCAGCCACGTGATCAGTGCATGATCAGCCACGTGATCAGTGCATGATCAGCCACGTGATCAGTGCATGATCAGCCACGTGATCAGTGCATGATCAGCCACGTGATCAGTGCATGATCAGCCGCGTGATCAGTGCATGATCAGCCACGTGATCAGTGCATGATCAGCCACGTGATCAGTGCATGATCAGCCACGTGATCAGTGCATGATCAGCCACGTGATCAGTGCATGATCAGTCAGTGCCGTGATCAGTGCATGATCAGGATCAGCCGTGATCAGTGCATGATCAGCCACGTGATCAGTGCATGATCAGCCACGTGATCAGTGCATGATCAGCCACGTGATCAGTGCATGATCAGCCACGTGATCAGTGCATGATCAGCCGCGTGATCAGTGCATGATCAGCCACGTGATCAGTGCATGATCAGCCGCGTGATCAGTGCATGATCAGCCACGTGATCAGTGCATGATCAGGCCGTGCGTGATCAGTGCATGTGATCAGTCGCGTGATCAGTGCATGATCAGTGATCTGCGTGATCAGTGCATGATCAGTGCCCGCGTGATCAGTGCGTGATGATCATGATCAGCCACGTGATCAGTGCATGATCAGCCACGTGATCAGTGCATGATCAGCCCGTGATCAGTGCATGATCAGCCGCGTGATCAGTGCATGATCAGCCGCGTGATCAGTGCATGATCAGCCCGTGATCAGTGCATGATCAGCCGCGTGATCAGTGCATGATCAGCCGCGTGATCAGTGCATGATCAGCCACGTGATCAGTGCATGATCAGTCCGTGATCAGTGCATGATCAGCCCGTGTGATCAGTGTGCATGATCAGCCGCGTGATCAGTGCATGATCAGCCACGTGATCAGTGCATGATCAGCCCGCGTGATCAGTGCATGATCAGCCCGTGATCAGTGCATGATCAGCCGTGTGATCAGTGCATGATCAGCCAGCGTGCGTGATCAGTGCATGATCAGCCGCGTGATCAGTGCATGATCAGCCGCGTGATCAGTGCATGATCAGCCGCGTGATCAGTGCATGATCAGCCACGTGATCAGTGCATGATCAGTCGCGTGATCAGTGCATGATCAGCCGTGATCAGTGCATGATCAGCCCGCGATCAGTGCATGATCAGCCGTGATCAGTGCATGATCAGTCACGTGATCGTGCATGATCAGTGCGTGATCAGTGCATGTGCATGTCGCGTGATCAGTGCATGATCAGCCACGTGATCAGTGCATGATCAGCCCGCGTGATCAGTGCATGATCAGCCACGTGATCAGTGCATGATCAGCCGCGTGATCAGTGCATGATCAGCCCACGTGATCAGTGCATGATCAGCCCGTGATCAGTGCATGATCAGCCACGTGATCAGTGCATGATCAGCCGCGTGATCAGTGCATGATCAGTCGCGTGATCAGTGCATGATCAGCCACGTGATCAGTGCATGATCAGCCACGTGATCAGTGCATGATCAGCCACGTGATCAGTGCATGATCATCAGCCACGTGATCAGTGCATGATCAGGCGCGTGATCAGTGCATGATCAGCCACGTGATCAGTGCATGATCAGCCCACGTGATCAGTGCATGATCAGCCGCGTGATCAGTGCATGATCAGTGCGCGTGATCAGTGATCATCATCAGCCGTGATCAGTGCATGATCAGCCGCGTGATCAGTGCATGATCAGCCGCGTGATCAGTGCATGATCCAGCCACGTGATCAGTGCATGATCAGTCCGTGATCAGTGCATGATCAGCCGCGTGATCAGTGCATGATCAGTCCCGCGTGATCAGTGCATGATCAGCCGCGTGATCAGTGCATGATCAGCCGCGTGATCAGTGCATGATCAGCCGCGTGATCAGTGTGCATGATCAGCCACGTGATCAGTGCATGATCAGCCGTGATCAGTGCATGATCAGCCCCGTGATCAGTGCATGATCAGCCGCGTGATCAGTCATGATACGTGATCAGTCAGCCACGTGATCAGTGCATGATCAGCCCGTGATCAGTGCATGATCAGTCGCGTGATCAGTGTGCATGATCAGCCGCGTGATCAGTGCATGATCAGCCCGTGATCAGTGCATGATCAGCCGCGTGATCAGTGCATGATCAGCCACGTGATCAGTGCATGATCAGCCGCGTGATCAGTGTGTGATCAGCCCGTGATCGCGTGATCAGTGTGATCAGATCGTCAGCCGTGATCAGTGCATGATCAGCCACGTGATCAGTGCATGATCAGCCACGTGATCAGTGCATGATCAGCCCGTGATCAGTGCATGATCAGCCGCGTGATCAGTGCATGATCAGCCGCGTGATCAGTGCATGATCAGTCACGTGATCAGTGCATTATGATCAGGCGCGTGATCAGTGCATGATCAGTCACGTGATCAGTGCATGATCAGGCACGTGATCAGTGCATGATCAGCCGCGTGATCAGTGCATGATCAGCCGCGTGATCAGTGCATGATCAGCCGCGTGATCAGTGCATGATCAGCCGCGTGATCAGTGCATGATCAGTCGCGTGATCAGTGCATGATCAGCCGCGTGATCAGTGCATGATCAGCCACGTGATCAGTGCATGATCAGCCACGTGATCAGTGCATGATCAGTCACGTGATCAGTGCATGATCAGCCGCGTGATCAGTGCATGATCAGTCCGCGTGATCAGTGCATGATCAGCTTCGTGATCAGTGCATGATCAGTCACGTGATCAGTGCATGATCAGCCACGTGATCAGTGCATGATCAGTCGCGTGATCAGTGCATGATCAGCCTGCGTGATCAGTGCATGATCAGTGCGTGATCAGTGCATGATCAGCCACGTGATCAGTGCATGTCGTGATCAGTGCGTGATCAGTGCATGATCAGTCACGTGATCAGTGCATGATCAGCCACGTGATCAGTGCATGATCAGTCACGTGATCAGTGCATGATCAGCCACGTGATCAGTGCATGATCAGCCACGTGATCAGTGCATGATCAGCCGCGTGATCAGTGCATGATCAGCCGCGTGATCAGTGCATGATCAGCCAGCGCGTGATCAGTGCATGATCAGCCACGTGATCAGTGCATGATCAGTCCGCGTGATCAGTGCATGATCAGTCGCGTGATCAGTGCATGATCAGCCACGTGATCAGTGCATGCATGATCAGACGTGATCAGTGTGCATGATCAGTCCGCGTGATCAGTGCATGATCATCCGTGATCAGTGCATGATCAGCCACGTGATCAGTGCATGATCAGCCGCGTGATCAGTGCATGCACAGTCGCGTGATCAGTGTATGATCAACCGTGATCAGTGCATGATCAGCCACGTGATCAGTGCATGATCAGGCTCGTGATCAGTGCATGATCAGTCACGTGATCAGTGCATGATCAGCCGCGTGATCAGTGCATGATCAGCCACGTGATCAGTGCATGATCAGCCACGTGATCAGTGCATGATCAGCCACGTGATCAGTGCATGATCAGTCACGTGATCAGTGCATGATCAGCCACGTGATCAGTGCATGATCAGCCGCGTGATCAGTGCATGATCAGTCGCGTGATCAGTGCATGATCAGCCGCGTGATCAGTGCATGATCAGTCGCGTGATCAGTGCATGATCAGCCGCGTGATCAGTGCATGATCAGCCCGTGATCAGTGCATGATCAGTCACGTGATCAGTGCATGATCAGCCACGTGATCAGTGCATGATCAGCCACGTGATCAGTGCATGATCAGCCACGTGATCAGTGCATGATCAGCCACGTGATCAGTGCATGATCAGCCACGTGATCAGTGCATGATCAGCCACGTGATCAGTGTGCATGATCAGCCGCGTGATCAGTGCATGATCAGCCGCGTGATCAGTGCATGATCAGCCCGTGATCGTGATCAGTGCATGATCAGTCCGTGATCAGTGCATGATCAGCCACGTGATCAGTGCATGATCAGCCACGTGATCAGTGCATGATCAGCCGCGTGATCAGTGCATGATCAGCCACGTGATCAGTGCATGATCAGCCACGTGATCAGTGCATGATCAGCCGCGTGATCAGTGCATGATCAGCCACGTGATCAGTGCATGATCAGTCACGTGATCAGTGCATGATCAGCCACGTGATCAGTGCATGATCAGCCACGTGATCAGTGCATGATCAGCCCGCGTGATCAGTGCATGATCAGTCACGTGATCAGTGCATGATCAGCCACGTGATCAGTGCATGATCAGCCCGCGTGATCAGTGCATGATCAGTCACGTGATCAGTGCATGATCAGCCGCGTGATCAGTGCATGATCAGCCACGTGATCAGTGCATGATCAGCCGCGTGATCAGTGCATCAGTCAGCCCCGTGATCAGTGCATGATCAGTCGCGTGATCAGTGCATGATCAGCCACGTGATCAGTGCATGATCAGCCACGTGATCAGTGCATGATCAGTCGCGTGATCAGTGCATGATCAGCCACGTGATCAGTGCATGATCAGATCCCGTGATCAGTGCATGATCAGCCGCGTGATCAGTGCATGATCAGCCGCGTGATCAGTGCATGATCAGCCACGTGATCAGTGCATGATCAGCCGCGTGATCAGTGCATGATCAGCCACGTGATCAGTGCATGATCAGCCACGTGATCAGTGCATGATCAGCCCGCGTGATCAGTGCATGATCAGCCGCGTGATCAGTGCATGATCAGTCGCGTGATCAGTGCATGATCAGCCACGTGATCAGTGCATGATCAGTCGCGTGATCAGTGCATGATCAGCCACGTGATCAGTGCATGATCAGCCACGTGATCAGTGCATGATCAGTCAGCGTGATCAGTGCATGATCAGCCACGTGATCAGTGCATGATCAGCCACGTGATCAGTGCATGATCAGCCGCGTGATCAGTGCATGATCAGCCACGTGATCAGTGCATGATCAGCCACGTGATCAGTGCATGATCAGCCGCGTGATCAGTGCATGATCAGCCGCGTGATCAGTGCATGATCAGCCGCGTGATCAGTGCATGATCAGCCCGTGATCGTGATCAGTGCATGATCAGGCGCGTGATCAGTGCATGATCAGTCGCGTGATCAGTGCATGATCAGCCACGTGATCAGTGCATGATCAGCCACGTGATCAGTGCATGATCAGCGCGTGATCAGTGCATGATCAGCCGCGTGATCAGTGCATGATCAGCCACGTGATCAGTGCATGATCAGCCGTGATCAGTGCATGATCAGCCGCGTGATCAGTGCATGATCAGCCACGTGATCAGTGCATGATCAGCCGCGTGATCAGTGCATGATCAGTGTGATCAGTGCGTGATCAGTGCATGATCATGATCATGCGTGATCAGTGCATGATCAGCGCGTGATCAGTGCATGATCAGCCGCGTGATCAGTGCATGATCAGCCACGTGATCAGTGCATGATCAGCCACGTGATCAGTGCATGATCAGCCACGTGATCAGTGCATGATCAGCCGCGTGATCAGTGCATGATCAGCCCGTGATCAGTGCATGATCAGCCACGTGATCAGTGCATGATCAGCCACGTGATCAGTGCATGATCAGTCACGTGATCAGTGCATGATCAGCCGCGTGATCAGTGCATGATCAGCCGCGTGATCAGTGCATGATCAGCCACGTGATCAGTGCATGATCAGTCACGTGATCAGTGCATGATCAGCCACGTGATCAGTGCATGATCAGCCACGTGATCAGTGCATGATCAGCAGTCACGTGATCAGTGCATGATCATCAGCCCGTGATCAGTGCATGATCAGGCGCGTGATCAGTGCATGATCAGCCGCGTGATCAGTGCATGATCAGCCCGTGATCAGTGCATGATCAGCCACGTGATCAGTGCATGATCAGCCGCGTGATCAGTGCATGATCAGCCACGTGATCAGTGCATGATCCACGTGATCAGTGCATGATCAGCCACGTGATCAGTGCATGATCAGCCACGTGATCAGTGCATGATCAGCCACGTGATCAGTGCATGATCAGCCACGTGATCGTGTGCATGATCAGCCATGCGTGATCAGTGCATGATCAGCCGCGTGATCAGTGCATGATCAGCCACGTGATCAGTGCATGATCAGCCGCGTGATCAGTGCATGATCAGCCACGTGATCAGTGCATGATCAGCCACGTGATCAGTGCATGATCAGCCGCGTGATCAGTGCATGATCAGCCGCGTGATCAGTGCATGATCAGCCACGTGATCAGTGCATGATCAGCCACGTGATCAGTGCATGATCAGTCACGTGATCAGTGCATGATCAGCCGCGTGATCAGTGCATGATCAGCCGCGTGATCAGTGCATGATCAGCCGCGTGATCAGTGCATGATCAGCTCACGTGATCAGTGCATGATCAGCCCGCGTGATCAGTGCATGATCAGCCGCGTGATCAGTGCATGATCAGTCACGTGATCAGTGCATGATCAGTCGCGTGATCAGTGCATGATCAGCCCGCGTGATCAGTGCATGATCAGCCGCGTGATCAGTGCATGATCAGCCACGTGATCAGTGCATGATCAGCCACGTGATCAGTGCATGATCAGCCGCGTGATCAGTGCATGATCAGTCACGTGATCAGTGCATGATCAGCCACGTGATCAGTGCATGATCAGCCACGTGATCAGTGCATGATCAGTCGCGTGATCAGTGCATGATCAGTGCGTGATCAGTGCATGATCAGTGCGTGATCAGTGCGTGATCCCGTGATCAGTGCATGATCAGCCACGTGATCAGTGCATGATCAGCCGCGTGATCAGTGCATGATCAGCCCGCGTGATCAGTGCATGATCAGCCGCGTGATCAGTGCATGATCAGTCACGTGATCAGTGCATGATCAGCCGCGTGATCAGTGCATGATCAGCCACGTGATCAGTGCATGATCAGTCACGTGATCAGTGCATGATCAGCCACGTGATCAGTGCATGATCAGCCGTGATCGTGATCAGTGCATGATCAGCGTGATCAGTGCGTGATCACGTGATCAGTGCATGATCAGTCACGTGATCAGTGCATGATCAGTCACGTGATCAGTGCATGATCAGCCACGTGATCAGTGCATGATCAGCCACGTGATCAGTGCATGATCAGTCCGCGTGATCAGTGCATGATCAGCCACGTGATCAGTGCATGATCAGCCCGTGATCAGTGCATGATCAGCCACGTGATCAGTGCATGATCAGCCGCGTGATCAGTGCATGATCAGCCACGTGATCAGTGCATGATCAGCCGCGTGATCAGTGCATGATCAGCCGCGTGATCAGTGCATGATCAGCCCGCGTGATCAGTGCATGATCAGTGCGCGTGATCAGTGCATGATCAGTCACGTGATCAGTGCATGATCAGTCACGTGATCAGTGCATGATCAGCCGCGTGATCAGTGCATGATCAGCCACGTGATCAGTGCATGATCAGCCGCGTGATCAGTGCATGATCAGTGCGTGATCAGTGCATGATCAGTCACGTGATCAGTGCATGATCAGCCGCGTGATCAGTGCATGATCAGCCGCGTGATCAGTGCATGATCAGCCACGTGATCAGTGCATGATCAGCCGCGTGATCAGTGCATGATCACAGTCGCGTGATCAGTGCATGATCAGCCGCGTGATCAGTGCATGATCAGCCGCGTGATCAGTGCATGATCAGCCAGCGTGATCAGTGCATGATCAGCCGCGTGATCAGTGCATGATCAGTCGCGTGATCAGTGCATGATCAGCCCGTGATCAGTCGGTGTGATCAGTGCATGATCCCGTGATCAGTGCATGATCAGCCGCGTGATCAGTGCATGATCAGCCAGCGTGTGATCAGTGCATGATCAGTCACGTGATCAGTGTGCATGATCAGCCACGTGATCAGTGCATGATCAGTCGCGTGATCAGTGCATGATCAGCCGCGTGATCAGTGCATGATCAGCCACGTGATCAGTGCATGATCAGCGTCGTGATCAGTGCATGATCAGCCGCGTGATCAGTGCATGATCAGCCGCGTGATCAGTGCATGATCAGTCACGTGATCAGTGCATGATCAGCCGCGTGATCAGTGCATGATCAGCCACGTGATCAGTGCATGATCAGCCCGTGATCAGTGCATGATCAGTCAGCCACGTGATCAGTGCATGATCAGTCCGCGTGATCAGTGCATGATCAGCCGTGATCAGTGCATGATCAGTCGCGTGATCAGTGCATGATCAGCCCGCGTGATCAGTGCATGATCAGCCGCGTGATCAGTGCATGATCAGCCACGTGATCAGTGCATGATCAGCCACGTGATCAGTGCATGATCAGCCACGTGATCAGTGTGATCAGTGCGTGATCAGTGCATGATCAGCCGCGTGATCAGTGCATGATCAGCCACGTGATCAGTGCATGATCAGCCACGTGATCAGTGCATGATCAGCCGCGTGATCAGTGCATGCATCATCGCGTGATCAGTGCATGATCAGCCACGTGATCAGTGCATGATCAGCCACGTGATCAGTGCATGATCAGCCGCGTGATCAGTGCATGATCAGCCCGTGATCAGTGCATGATCAGTCACGTGATCAGTGCATGATCAGCCGCGTGATCAGTGCATGATCAGCCACGTGATCAGTGCATGATCAGCCACGTGATCAGTGCATGATCAGCCACGTGATCAGTGCATGATCAGCCGCGTGATCAGTGCATGATCAGCCACGTGATCAGTGCATGATCAGTTCGTGATCAGTGCATGATCAGCCGCGTGATCAGTGCATGATCAGCCCGTGATCAGTGCATGATCAGCCGCGTGATCAGTGCATGATCAGCCGCGTGATCAGTGCATGATCAGCCCGTGATCAGTGCATGATCAGCCACGTGATCAGTGCATGATCAGCCGTGATCCGTGTGATCAGTGCATGATCAGTCACGTGATCAGTGTGCATGATCAGCCACGTGATCAGTGCATGATCAGCCACGTGATCAGTGCATGATCAGCCGCGTGATCAGTGCATGATCAGCCGCGTGATCAGTGCATGATCAGCCACGTGATCAGTGCATGATCAGTCGCGTGATCAGTGCATGATCAGTCTTCGTGATCAGTGCATGATCAGCCGCGTGATCAGTGCATGATCAGCCCGTGATCAGTGCATGATCAGTCGCGTGATCAGTGCATGATCAGCCACGTGATCAGTGCATGATCAGCCGCGTGATCAGTGCATGATCAGTGCGTGATCAGTGCATGATCAGCCGCGTGATCAGTGCATGATCAGCCGTGATCAGTGCATGATCAGCCGCGTGATCAGTGCATGATCAGCCGTGATCAGTGCATGATCAGCCGCGTGATCAGTGCATGATCAGCCACGTGATCAGTGCATGATCAGCCGCGTGATCAGTGCATGATCATCAGCCGCGTGATCAGTGCATGATCAGCCGCGTGATCAGTGCATGATCAGCCCGTGATCAGTGCATGATCAGTCGCGTGATCAGTGCATGATCAGCCACGTGATCAGTGCATGATCAGCCACGTGATCAGTGCATGATCAGCCCGCGTGATCAGTGCATGATCAGCCACGTGATCAGTGCATGATCAGCCACGTGATCAGTGCATGATCAGCCACGTGATCAGTGCATGATCAGCCCGTGATCAGTGCATGATCAGTCCGCGTGATCAGTGCATGATCAGCCGCGTGATCAGTGCATGATCAGCCGCGTGATCAGTGCATGATCAGCCGCGTGATCAGTGCATGATCAGCCGCGTGATCAGTGCATGATCAGCCGCGTGATCAGTGCATGATCAGTCGCGTGATCAGTGCATGATCAGCCGCGTGATCAGTGCATGATCAGCCGCGTGATCAGTGCATGATCAGCCGCGTGATCAGTGCATGTGCATCAGTGCATGATGATCGTGATCAGTGCATGATCAGCCACGTGATCAGTGCATGATCAGCCGCGTGATCAGTGCATGATCAGCCGCGTGATCAGTGCATCAGTCACGTGATCAGTGCATGATCAGCCCGCGTGATCAGTGCATGATCAGCCACGTGATCAGTGCATGATCATCCCGCGTGATCGTGTGCATGATCAGCCACGTGATCAGTGCATGATCAGCCACGTGATCAGTGCATGATCAGCCGCGTGATCAGTGCATGATCAGCCGCGTGATCAGTGCATGATCAGCCGCGTGATCAGTGCATGATCAGCCGCGTGATCAGTGCATGATCAGCCCGTGATCAGTGCATGATCAGCCACGTGATCAGTGCATGATCAGTCACGTGATCAGTGCATGATCAGCCACGTGATCAGTGCATGATCAGTCACGTGATCAGTGTATGATCAGCCGCGTGATCAGTGCATGATCAGCCGCGTGATCAGTGCATGATCAGTCACGTGATCAGTGCATGATCAGCCGCGTGATCAGTGCATGATCAGCCGCGTGATCAGTGCATGATCAGTCTGCGTGATCAGTGCATGATCAGCCGCGTGATCAGTGCATGATCAGCCACGTGATCAGTGCATGATCAGCCACGTGATCAGTGCATGATCAGTCGCGTGATCAGTGCATGATCAGCCACGTGATCAGTGCATGATCAGTCGCGTGATCAGTGCATGATCAGCCACGTGATCAGTGTGTGCATGATCAGCCCGTGATCAGTGTGCATGATCAGCCACGTGATCAGTGCATGATCAGTCACGTGATCATCAGTCATGTGATCAGCCATGATGATCGCGTGATCAGTGCATGATCAGCCACGTGATCAGTGCATGATCAGCCGCGTGATCGGTGTGCATGATCAGTCACGTGATCAGTGCATGATCAGCCACGTGATCAGTGCATGATCAGCCACGTGATCAGTGCATGATCAGTCCGTGATCAGTGCATGATCAGCCGCGTGATCAGTGCATGATCAGCCACGTGATCAGTGCATGATCAGTCACGTGATCAGTGCATGATCAGCCACGTGATCAGTGCATGATCAGCCACGTGATCAGTGCGCATCGCCGCGTGATCAGTGATCTGTGATCAGTCACGTGATCAGTGCATGATCAGTGCGTGATCAGTGCATGATCAGCCGCGTGATCAGTGCATGATCAGCCACGTGATCAGTGCATGATCAGCCCGTGATCAGTGCATGCATGATCAGCCGCGTGATCAGTGCATGATCAGCCACGTGATCAGTGCATGATCAGCCACGTGATCAGTGCATGATCAGTGCGTGATCAGTGCATGATCAGCCCGTGATCAGTGCATGATCAGCCCGTGATCAGTGCATGATCAGCCGCGTGATCAGTGCATGATCAGCCGCGTGATCAGTGCATGATGATCGCCACGTGATCAGTGCATGATCAGCGTGATCAGTGCATGATCAGCCACGTGATCAGTGCATGATCAGCCACGTGTGATCAGTGCATGATCAGCCACGTGATCAGTGCATGATCAGCCGCGTGATCAGTGCATGATCAGCCACGTGATCAGTGCATGATCAGTGTGCGTGATCAGTGCATGATCAGCGCGTGATCAGTGCATGATCAGCCGCGTGATCAGTGCATGATCAGCCCCGTGATCAGTGCATGATCAGCCGTGCGTGATCAGTGCATGATCAGCCACGTGATCAGTGCATGATCAGCCACGTGATCAGTGCATGATCAGCCCGTGATCAGTGCATGATCAGTCAGCGTGATCAGTGCATGATCGTGATCAGTGCATGATCAGCCACGTGCATGATCAGCCCGCGTGATCAGTGCATGATCAGCCGCGTGATCAGTGCATGATCAGCCACGTGATCAGTGCATGATCAGTCACGTGATCAGTGCATGATCAGCCACGTGATCAGTGCATGATCAGCCACGTGATCAGTGCATGATCAGCCACGTGATCAGTGCATGATCAGCCACGTGATCGGTGTGCACGTGATCAGTCTATGTGATCAGTGCATGATCAGTGCCACGTGATCGGTGCATGATCAGCCGCGTGATCAGTGCATGATCAGCCACGTGATCAGTGCATGATCAGTCACGTGATCAGTGCATGATCAGCCACGTGATCAGTGCATGATCAGCCTCGTGATCAGTGCATGATCAGCCGCGTGATCAGTGCATGATCAGCCACGTGATCAGTGCATGATCAGCCACGTGATCAGTGCATGATCAGCCACGTGATCAGTGCATGATCAGCCGCGTGATCAGTGCATGATCAGCCCGCGTGATCAGTGCATGATCAGTCGCGTGATCAGTGCATGATCAGCCGCGTGATCAGTGCATGATCAGCCGCGTGATCAGTGCATGATCAGTCACGTGATCAGTGCATGATCAGCCGCGTGATCAGTGCATGATCAGCCACGTGATCAGTGCATGATCAGCCACGTGATCAGTGCATGATCAGCCACGTGATCAGTGCATGATCAGCCGCGTGATCAGTGCATGATCAGCCCGTGATCAGTGCATGATCAGCCGCGTGATCAGTGCATGATCATCAGCGCGTGATCAGTGCATGATCAGTCCGTGATCAGTGCATGATCATCTTGCGTGATCAGTGCATGATCAGCCGCGTGATCAGTGCATGATCAGCCGCGTGATCAGTGCATGATCAGCCACGTGATCAGTGCATGATCAGCCCGTGATCAGTGTGCATGATCAGCCACGTGATCAGTGCATGATCAGCCCGTGATCAGTGCATGATCAGCCGCGTGATCAGTGCATGATCAGCCACGTGATCAGTGCATGATCAGCCACGTGATCAGTGCATGATCAGCCGCGTGATCAGTGCATGATCAGTCGCGTGATCAGTGCATGATCAGCCGCGTGATCAGTGCATGATCAGCCCGTGATCAGTGCATGATCAGCCACGTGATCAGTGCATGATCAGTCGCGTGATCAGTGCATGATCATCACGTGATCAGTGCATGATCAGCCACGTGATCAGTGTGCATGATCAGCCGCGTGATCAGTGCATGATCAGTCGCGTGATCAGTGCATGATCAGCCACGTGATCAGTGCATGATCAGCCACGTGATCAGTGTGCATGATCGCGTGATCGGTGTGATCAGCCACGTGCAGTGCATGATCAGCCACGTGATCAGTGCATGATCAGCCGCGTGATCAGTGCATGATCAGCCGCGTGATCAGTGCATGATCAGCCACGTGATCAGTGCATGATCAGCCGCGTGATCAGTGCATGATCAGCACGTGATCAGTGCATGATCAGCCACGTGATCAGTGCATGATCAGCCCGCGTGATCAGTGCATGATCAGCCACGTGATCAGTGCATGATCAGCCACGTGATCAGTGCATGATCAGCCGCGTGATCAGTGCATGATCAGCCACGTGATCAGTGCATGATCAGCCCGCGTGATCAGTGCATGATCAGCCGCGTGATCAGTGCGTGATCAGTCACGTGATCAGTGCATGATCAGTGCGTGATCAGTGCATGATCAGCCATGATCAGTGAGTGCATGATCAGTGCGTGATCAGTGCGTGAGTGCATCAGCCGCGTGATCAGTGCATGATCAGCCGCGTGATCAGTGCATGATCAGCCCGCGTGATCAGTGCATGATCAGCCAGGTGATCATGTGCAGTCGCGTGATCAGTGCATGATCAGCCGCGTGATCAGTGCATGATCAGCCGCGTGATCAGTGCATGATCAGCCGCGTGATCAGTGCATGATCAGCCGCGTGATCAGTGCATGATCAGCCGCGTGATCAGTGCATGATCAGTCGCGTGATCAGTGCATGATCAGCCACGTGATCAGTGCATGATCAGGCGCGTGATCAGTGCATGATCAGCCACGTGATCAGTGCATGATCAGCCGCGTGATCAGTGCATGATCAGCCGCGTGATCAGTGCATGATCACGTGATCAGTGCGTGATCAGTGCGTGATCAGTGCATGATCAGCGCGTGATCAGTGCATGATCAGCCCGCGTGATCAGTGCATGATCAGCCACGTGATCAGTGCATGATCAGCCACGTGATCAGTGCATGATCAGCCGCGTGATCAGTGCATGATCAGCGCGTGATCAGTGCATGATCAGCCGCGTGATCAGTGCATGATCAGCGCGCGTGATCAGTGCATGATCAGCCGCGTGATCAGTGCATGATCAGCCCGCGTGATCAGTGCATGATCAGCCACGTGATCAGTGCATGATCAGCCACGTGATCAGTGCATGATCAGCCGCGTGATGCATGTGCGCGTGATCAGTCACGTGATCAGTGCATGATCAGCCACGTGATCAGTGCATGATCAGTGAGTCGTGATCAGTGCATGATCAGCCACGTGATCAGTGCATGATCAGCCACGTGATCAGTGCATGATCAGCCGCGTGATCGGTGCATGATCAGTCGCGTGATCAGTGCATGATCAGCCGCGTGATCAGTGCATGATCAGCCACGTGATCAGTGCATGATCAGCCACGTGATCAGTGCATGATCAGCCCACGTGATCAGTGCATGATCAGCCACGTGATCAGTGCATGATCAGGCGCGTGATCAGTGCATGATCATCAGTGTCAGTGCGTGATCAGTGCATGATCAGTCGTGATCAGTGCATGATCAGCCCGCGTGATCAGTGCATGATCAGCCGCGTGATCAGTGCATGATCAGCCGCGTGATCAGTGCATGATCAGCCACGTGATCAGTGCATGATCAGCCACGTGATCAGTGCATGATCAGCCACGTGATCAGTGCATGATCAGCCGCGTGATCAGTGCATGATCAGTCCGCGTGATCAGTGCATGATCAGTCGCGTGTCAGTGCATGATCAGTCACGTGATCAGTGCATGATCAGCCGCGTGATCAGTGCATGATCAGCCACGTGATCAGTGCATGATCAGTCCGTGATCAGTGCATGATCAGCCGCGTGATCAGTGCATGATCAGCCGCGTGTGATCATGTGCATGATCAGTGCGTGATCAGTGCATGATCAGCCGCCGTGATCAGTGCATGATCAGCCACGTGATCAGTGCATGATCGGTCGCGTGATCAGTGCATGATCAGCCACGTGATCAGTGCATGATCAGCCGCGTGATCAGTGCATGATCAGGCGCGTGATCAGTGCATGATCAGTCACGTGATCAGTGCATGATCAGCCCGTGATCAGTGCATGATCAGCCGTGATCAGTGCATGATCATCACGTGATCAGTGCATGTCAGCCGCGTGATCAGTGTATGATCAGCCGCGTGATCAGTGCATGATCAGCCACGTGATCAGTGCATGATCAGCCGCGTGATCAGTGCATGATCAGCCGCGTGATCAGTGCATGATCATCCGTGATCGGTGCATGATCAGCCACGTGATCAGTGCATGATCAGCCGCGTGATCAGTGCATGATCAGCCCGTGATCAGTGCATGATCAGGCACGTGATCAGTGCATGATCAGGCACGTGATCAGTGCATGATCAGCCACGTGATCAGTGCATGATCAGCCATCGGTGCGTGATCAGTGCAGTGCATGCAGCCACGTGATCAGTGCATGATCAGCCTCGTGATCAGTGCATGATCAGGCACGTGATCAGTGCATGATCAGCCGCGTGATCAGTGCATGATCAGTCCTGCGTGATCAGTGCATGATCAGGCGCGTGATCAGTGCATGATCAGCCACGTGATCGGTGTGCATGATCAGCCACGTGATCAGTGCATGATCAGCCCCATCGGTGATATGTGTGCACGATCAGCCATGTGATCAGTGCATGAGTCGTGCCAGCCACGTGATCAGTGCATGATCAGCCGCGTGATCAGTGCATGATCAGCCACGTGATCAGTGCATGATCAGTCACGTGATCAGTGCATGATCAGCCGCGTGATCAGTGTGCATGATCAGCCGCGTGATCAGTGCATGATCAGCCACGTGATCAGTGCATGATCAGCCACGTGATCAGTGCATGATCAGCCCGTGATCAGTGCATGATCAGCCACGTGATCAGTGCATGATCAGCCGCGTGATCAGTGTGCATGTCAGCCGCGTGATCAGTGCATGATCAGGCCGTGATCAGTGCATGATCAGCCACGTGATCAGTGCATGATCAGCCACGTGATCAGTGCATGATCAGCCACGTGATCAGTGCATGATCAGTCCGTGATCAGTGCATGATCAGCCACGTGATCAGTGCATGATCAGCCGCGTGATCAGTGCATGATCAGTCGCGTGATCAGTGCATGATCAGCTCACGTGATCAGTGCATGATCAGCCACGTGATCAGTGCATGATCAGCCACGTGATCGGTGCATGATCAGCCGCGTGATCAGTGCATGATCAGCCACGTGATCAGTGCATGATCAGCCGTGATCAGTGATCAGTGCATGATCAGCCACGTGATCAGTGCATGATCAGCCGCGTGATCAGTGCATGATCAGGCGCGTGATCAGTGCATGATCAGCCACGTGATCGGTGCATGATCAGTCGCGTGATCAGTGCATGATCAGCCGCGTGATCAGTGCATGATCAATCACGTGATCAGTGCATGATCAGTCGCGTGATCAGTGCATGATCAGTCGCGTGATCAGTGCATGATCAGCCCGTGATCAGTGCATGATCAGCCGCGTGATCAGTGCATGATCAGTCACGTGATCAGTGCATGATCAGCCACGTGATCAGTGCATGATCAGCCGTGCGTGATCAGTGCATGATCAGTCACGTGATCAGTGCATGATCAGCCGCGTGATCAGTGCATGATGTCACGTGATCAGTGCATGATCATCCGCGTGATCAGTGCATGATCAGCCGCGTGATCAGTGCATGATCAGCCACGTGATCAGTGCATGATCAGTGCGTGATCAGTGCATGATCAGCCCACGTGATCAGTGATGCATGATCAGCCGCGTGATCAGTGCATGATCAGCCACGTGATCAGTGCATGATCAGTCCGTGATCAGTGCATGATCAGCCCGTGATCAGTGCATGATCAGCCACGTGATCAGTGCATGATCAGCCGCGTGATCAGTGCATGATCAGTCCGTGATCAGTGCATGATCAACCCGCGTAAATCAGTCATGTGATCGTGATCAGTATATATCGAGCACGTGCTCAGTACATGATAAGAACCCGCGTGATCATTGTATGATCTCACAGAGTGAATCATTCATTTTCAGCCACATGTGATCCCGTGCACATTTTCAGTCGTGATCAGTGTATATTGATAACCGTAATCAATGCAATCCAATACGTGATCGGTACGCGATCAACCTCGTGATCGTGCATTTTCAGCCACGTGATCAGTACATGCGCAGTCACGTGATCAGTGTGTGATCATGCGTGATCACTCCATGATCATAGTGCCTGATCAGTGCAGCGGTCAGTAGTAGTCATCTGTGCTGCCGCTGATCAGTGCCAGTAGGACCGTGATCACCATGATCGATCGCGTGATCAGTGCATGATCAGTCATGTTGATCAGTTCATGATCAGCCATGTGATCAGTGCATGATCAGCCTCGTGATCAGAGCGTGATCATCCTTGTGATCGGTGCATGCACAGCCGTGATCAGCCATTGATCAGCCCGTGATTAGTTCATGATCAGCCACGTGATCTGGTGTATGGTGGTCAAGTGATCAGTGCATGATCAGCCCATATGATCCCAGTGCATGATCAGGCGCGTGATCAGTGCATGCACGTCACGTGATCGGTGTATGATCAGCCGCGTGATCAGTGCATGATGAGCCACGTAGTCAGTGCATGATCAGCACGTGATCAGTGCATGTGCAGTCTCGTGATGCAGTGTGCCAATGTGATCCGGTGCGTGCGTGATCAGTGCATGATCAGATCGTAATCATGTGCGTTATCAATGCCATGTGATCAGTGCATGCAGTCAGCCGTGATCAGTGTATTAATCCAGCCCGTGATCAGTGCATGATCAGCGGCGTTATTAAGTGCAAGATCAGCCAAGTGTCAGTGCATGCACAGTCACGTGTTCAGTGCATGATCTGGCGCGTGATCAGTGCTTGATAAGCGCGTGATCGGTGCGCGGTCAGTCACGTGATCAGTGCGCGAGTCACGTCACGTGATCAGTGCATGATAGCACGTGGCCCCTGTATGATCCAGTCACCTAATCAGTGCATGATAAGTCGCGTGATCAGTGCAGGATCAGCCCGCGTGATCAGTGCATCATCAGGTGCCGCGTGATCAGTTCATGATCAGACCCGTGATCGGTGCATCATCAACCCACGTGATCAGTGTATGTTCAGCCTGCGTGATCAGTGCATGCACGATCCGCGTGATCAGTGTATGATCAGTCCGTGATCTGTGTATGATCAGCCCGTGATCAGTGCGTGATCAGCCTTCGTGATCAGTGCATGATCAGCCACGTGATCAGTGCATGATCAGTCAGCGAGGATCAGTGCGCGATCAGCCCACGTGATCAGTGCATTTGAGGCAGCCGCGTGATCGTGTATGATCTGTCCCGTGATCGGTGCATGATCAGCCCGTGATCAGTGCATGTGCAGTTACGTGATCAGTGCATGATCAGCTTCGTGATCAGTGTGATCAGCCACGTGATCAGTGCATGATCGGGCACGTGATCAGTGCCATGATCAGCCATGTAGTCAGTGCATGATCAGTCACGCTGATCAGTGTATGATCAGCTCGTGATCAGTGCATGATCAGCCGCGTGATCAGTGCATGATCAGTCGCGTGATCAGTGCATGATCAGTCGCGTGATCGGTGTGCATGACGTGATCAGTGCGCGGTGGTCAAGTGATCAGTGCTTGATCAGCCACGTAATCAGTGCATGGCAGTGTCGTGATCAGTGTATGATCAGCGCGTGATCTGTGAATGATAGCCCGTGATCGGCATGATCAGCCACGTGATCCAGTGCATTTTCAGCGCGTGATCAGTGCGCCCGATCAGCCGTGATCAGTGCATGATCAATCCGTGGCCAGTGCGCGATCAACCCGTACTCTGTGCATCATCAGCCTGCGTGATCATTGCATGTTCAGCCACGTGATCAGTGCGCGTCAGCCCGCGTGATCAGTGTCTGCGCCTTGCGTGATCAGTGTATGATCAGCCACGTGATCAGTGCATGATCAGCCATGTGATCAGTACGCGATCAGTGCATGATCAGTGCATTTTCAGCCAGTGCATGCAGAGTCAAGTGGTCATTGTATGACCAGCTTCGTGATCAGTGCGCGATCCAGCCCGCGTGATCAGTGCGTCGAACAGTCGCGTGATCGGTGCGCGATGACGCGTGTTGAGTGCATGATCAGTCCGCGTGATAAGTGCGCCCAGTCCAGGCGCGTGATCAGTTCATGA
>NW_027220176.1:0-30780 GCF_027580195.1 Bos mutus
CTGTGGACATGTGACCACAGGTACAGGCTCTGGGGAGTGTGTCACCCTGGAGACTGTGGACTTGTGACCAGAGCTAAAAGTTTTGATGAGGTGGGGTCACCCTAGACACTGTAGTCATGTGACCCAAAGTAAAAATTCTGGTGAGGTGGGGTCACCCTGGAGACTGTGTACATGTGACCCCACATGTAGGTTCTGGGAAAGGAGGTTACGTTGGAAACTGGAAATGTGATCCCAGGTACAGGTCTGGGAGGGTGTCATCAAGGAGACTGTGGACATGTGACCCCAGGTGAAGGGTCTGGGTAGGATTTACTCTGGAGACCGTGGACACCAGAAGCCAGGTGCAGGGTCTGGGAAGATGGTCATCCTGAAGACTGTGGTTGTGATACCCCAGTACAGGGTCAGGAAGGTTGGGTTACCCTAGAGAATGTGGATGTGTGACCCCATGTACATAATCTGGGGGGTATTGTCACCCTGGAGACAGTGGTTAGGTGACCACAGGTGCAGGGTCTGGCAGGTGGGTGTCACAATGGAGACTGTGGATGTATAACCCCAGGAGCAAGGTCTGGGAGGGTTGTCACCCTGGAGAATGTGCACGTTTGACCCCAGGTGCTGGGTGTATACAGACGTGTCACCTTGGAGACTGTCGAAATGTGACACCAGGTGCAGGTTCTGGGGAGGGAGCTCACCTGGGAGACTGTTATACATATGGCCCCAGGTACATGGTCTGGGATGTGGGGTCATCCTGGAGATAATAAACATCAGGTGTAGGGTCTGAAAGGGGAGGTTCCCTGTAGACTGTGGTTGTAAGACCCCAGTACAGGGACAGGGAGCTTGGGTCACCCTGGAGAATGTGGATGTGACACCATGTGCAAAATATGGAGAGTATTGTCACCCTGGAGACTGTGGACATGTAACCCCAGGTACAGGGCCTGGGATGGAGGTCATGCTGGAGACTCTGGACATGTGACACCAGGTTCAGGATCTGGGCAGGGCTGTCACATAGGACTTTGTGGAAGTG
This sequence comes from Bos mutus, assembly GCF_027580195.1. Lineage (NCBI taxonomy): Eukaryota > Metazoa > Chordata > Mammalia > Artiodactyla > Bovidae > Bos > Bos mutus. The sequence goes on from NW_027220176.1 coordinate 1,019, forward strand.
TGACCCCAGGTACAGGGCCTAGGAGGGTGTCACTTGGGAGGCTGAAGATATTTCTTCCCAGGTACAGGGTCTGGGAGAGGTGTCACACTAAAGACTGTGGACATGTGTCCCAGGTACAGGGTCTGGGAGGTAGGTTCACACTGCACACTGTGGACATGTGACCCCAAGTGCAGGTTCTGTGAGGTGGTGTCCCCCAGAGACTGTACATGTGACCCTAGATACAGGATCTGGGAGGTGTGGTCCCCCTGAGGACTATGGATGTGTGATTCAAAGTGCATGGTTTGGGGAGGGGGCTCTCCCTTCAGACTGTGGACATGTGATCCAAGGTGCATGGTATGGGAGGGGGTCACCACAGAGACTGTGGACCTGTGAATCCAGATATAGTGTGTAGGACTTGGGGTTACACTGCCAATTACGGACATGTGACCCCAGGTGCAGGGTCTGGAATGTGGGGTCACTCTGGAGATTGTGCAGGTGTGACCTAGGTATAGGATCTGGGGAAAAGTGTCACCCTAGAGATTTTGGAAATGTGACCCCAGGTGCAGGGTTGGGTGAGAGTCAACCTGGAGACAGTGGTTGTATGATCCCAGGTGTGTGGTCTATGAGGGAGTCACCATGGAGACTATGGACGTGTGACTCCAGGTTTAGGCTCTGGGAAAGCAACCCCCAGGCCCAGGGTCGAAAGGAGGTCACCCAGGATACTGTGGACATGTGACCCCAGGTGCTGGGTATAGAAGGTGCCATCACCCTGGAGACTTTGGGTGTAGGAACCCAGGTGCTGGGTCTGTGAGGTGGGGTCTCCCTGGAGACTGAGTGCATGTGTCCCTCATTTCAGGTTCTGGGAGGTGGGTTCATTTTGGGGACTGTGGACATGTGACCCAAAGTGCAGTGTCTGGGGAAGAGGCTGACCCAAGAGACTGTGGACTTGTGACATGTATATGGTCTGGGAGGGTGTAACCCAGGAGACTATGCACATGTGACTCCAGATGTAGGGAATGGGAGGTGGGGTCATCCTGGCGACTGTGGATGTGTGACCCCAGTTACTGGATCTTGGAGGTGAGGTCACCCTGGGGATTGTGGACATGTGACTAAAAGTGCAGAGTTTGGGAATAGGGCTCTCCCTTGATAAGGTGATCATATAATCCCAGGTGAATGGTCTGGGAAGGGGTCACTATGGAGACTGTGGATGTTTGACACCAGATATATGATTTGGGAGGTGGAGTTACCCTAGATTGTGGGACATGTGTTCCTAGATGCTCGGTCTGGGGGTCAGGATCACCTTAGAGACTGTGCACATGTGACCCCAGGTACAGTGTCTGTGGAGGGGTGTCACCTAGGACACTGTGGAAATGTGTCCCCAGGTCCAGGGTCGAGAGGGGATCACCCTGGATACTGTGGGCATATGACCCCAGGTGCAGGGTTTAGAAGGTGGGGTCACCCTGGTGTCTTTGGACATGCAATCCCAGATGCAGGGTCTGTGAGGTGGGATATCCCTGGAGACTGTGTATACTTGTCCCCTGATACAGACTCTGGGATGTGGGGTCACCCTGGGGACTGTGCATGTGAGACACAAAGTGCAGTGTCTGGGGAAGAGACTGACCCTAGAAAGTGTGGACATGTGTCCCAGTGTATATGGTCTGGGAGGGGGCCACCATGGATACTGTGGACATGTGACCTCAGGTGCAGGGTTTGGAAAGTGGGGTCACTCTTGGGACCGTTGACAGGTTACCCAGGTGCATGGTCTGGGTTAGAGTCATTTTGGAGACTGTGGACATGTGACCCTAGGTGCAGGATGTGGGAGATGCTGTCACCTCGCACACTGTGGTCATCTGACCCAAGGTACAGTGCTTGGAGGTGGGCTCATCCTGGAGACTGGGACGTGTGATCCCAGGTAAAGTGTCTGGGGTGGTTTGTCACCCTGTAGACTGTGGGCATGTTACCAATGTGCAGGATATGGGAGGGGATCACCTGTAGGAGACAGGCCTACTCAAAGGACTGGCAAAAGAGTTAAGCAATCTTGCTGAGAGGACATGACTTAGCATGTCATTGCTGAAGGAATCCAAGAAGGAACAAAAAACATCTTTAAAGCAGGATGTATGCCTGGGGGTGGAAAGACATCAACAGACTGCTCCTATCTTTGTCACCTGGGAGGCACATAAAGATTAACTAGGTCTTTGCACTTGAGGCAGAAAAAAAAGGGATACAAAAATGCTAAATATTAACTGCACAGGATTATCATTGAAGGCCATCTAGCCTGCTATGCTTCTGTAAACACGTACAAGCTAGTCTCAAAAAGTATAATAAAGCAGACATGAGAGATCAGTTTGGGCACCTACACTTCATGGTGGTGTTGGTCCCCTGATTCCCACTGTAACTTTCTTGAATGTTTCTCATTCTTTTGCCATGACACACTTTCAGGAACCTGTGCTGCTGAACTGGACTCAACAGTCACCATGAAGACTATGGATGTGTAAGCCCAAGTTCAGGGACTGGGAGGGGTAAACCTGGGGACCATAGACATGTGACCCCAGGTGTAATGTCTTGGAGGTGGGGCCACTCGGACACTGTGGATGTGTGATCCCAGGCTTATGGTCTGGGAGGAGGTCAACATGGAGACTGTGGACATATGACTCCATGTATAAGTTCTGGGAGGTGGGATTACCCTGGACTGTGAACATGTGATCCTTGTTACTCGGTATGGGGATAGGGTCACACTGGACACTCTAGACATGTAAGCCCAGGCACAGTTTTTGAGGGGAGTGTCATGCTAGACAGTGTGGAAATGCGTTCCCAGGTCCAGGGTCGAGAGGGTGTCACCCTGAATACTGTGGCCATGTGACCCTAGGGGCAGAATCTGGAGAGGGGTGTCAGCCTGGACTCCAGACATGTTACCCAATGTGCAGGTTCTGGAAGTGGTTCACCCTGGAGATTCTGGATGTGGTCCAGAGGTGTGTCACCCTATAGACTGTGGTAATGTGATACAGGTACAGAATGGGGAGGGGGTCACCATGAAGACTGTAAAGGTGTGACAACAGGTGTATTGTATGTGAAGTGTGGTGTCCCTGGAAAGATTGGATGTTTGACCTCAAGTGGAAGGTCTGGGGAACTGGGGTCATCCAGGAGACTGGACATGTGACCCCAGGTACAGGGTCTGGGAGTTGGGGTCACTCGGGGACTGTGGACATGTGACCACATGTGCAGATTCTGGGGAGGGTTCTCACCGGGAGACTATGGACAAATGACACCAGGTACATGACTGGGAGGTAGGGCCACCTGGAGTTTATGGACATGTTCCCTCAGGTGCAGGGCATGGGAGGGTTCACCCTGGAGACCATGGATGTAGAACCCAGGTGAAGGGTCAGGGAAGTTGGGTCACTCGGGGACTGTGGATGTCTGACCCCATAAGCAGAGTCCTGAGAGGGTGCTGACCAAGGAGACTGTGGATATATGACACCAGGTACATGACTGGGAGGTGAGGTGGGGTCACCCCGGAGACTGTGGACATCCCCAAGATACCTATCACAACTCAAGAGGAGCCTCGAGTGTCTCACTACAACTGGAGAAGAGCCCTGTGTTTTCTACCTCATCTCAAGATGAGGCCCAGATCCCCTGCTTCATCTAGAGAGAAATTCTGACTTTCCCCATGCACCTGGGGAGGAAAGAGGAGGCCTGCCTCACTTATTGAAACTCGAGAGGAACCCGAGGTTCATGCCTCAAGTCAAAATGACACCGAGTTCCCCTCAACTCGAGAAAAGGCCTCATTCTCCTGCACCAACGTGAATGGAACATCAAGGATCCCATTACAACATGAAGGGAGGTCTGACTCCCCTGTTGCACCTCTAGAAAAAGCCCCAGTTCCCCACCTCATCTAAAAAGAAAGTCTGCTACCCTTTATACAACTCGAGAGGAAAGCGGAGTCCCATGCCTCAACAAGAGACGAGGCCTAACTCCCCTGTTGAAACTCAATAAGAACCCCAGATGCCTGTCGCAAGAATAGAAGAACACTGAGATTCCCGCCTCTACTCGAGATGAGGCTCTATTCCCATGCAGGTACTTGAAGGAATCTGGAGAGGCCCCTTGCAACTTGTAAGGAGGCCTGACTTCCCTGAGGCAATATGATAGGTTCGCTGCAGTTTCCATCACAACTCAAGAGGAACCCAAAGCTTGCCGCCACAACTTGAGAAACACCACGATGTTCCCCCCTCAATGCGAGATGAGGCCCATTTCCCCTGCAGTGACTCGAGAGCAATCCTATGTTCTGCCTTGCAACTCAACAGGAGACTAGACTTCCCTGAAGCAACAGGAGAGGTTCCCTGAGGTCCCCTGCAACTCAAGAGGAATCCCAAGCTTCCCACCACAACTCGAGAAAAACAACAATATTCACTCCTCAACACGAGATGAGGCCATTTTCTCCTTCAGCAACTCGAGAGCAATCCCGAGTTCCCTCTCGAATTTTGAAAGGAGGCTTGATTCCCTTAATGCAACTCAAGAGGTTCCCTGATACCCATCACAACTCGAGAGGAACCCCGAGTTTCCCTCACCAACTCAAGAAGAGCCCTGTGTTCCCCACCTCATCTCCAGATGAGAGCTGATTCCCTAGCTTCCACTCCAGAGGAATCCCGACTTTTCCCTTGCAACTCTAGAGGAGGCCTGTCTCACTGATTGAAAGTCAAGAGGAACCCCACAGGTCCTGCTGCAAGTTGAAAGGACACCGAGGCCCCCTCAACTCGAGATAAGGCCTGATCCCCTGCACCGACTTTAATGGATCCCCGAGTAACCCCTCACAACATGAAAGGATGTCTGACTCACCTGTTGCGCCTATGGAAGAAGCCAAAATTTCCTACCTGAACTCAACAGGAGGCTTGAAAACCATTTTAAAACTCTAGAGGAAAGCAGAGTTCATGCCTCAACATGAGACTAGGCCTGACTCCCCTGGTGAAACTCTACAGGAACCCCGAGATTGCTGTCACAATTGGAGAGGAACCCTGAGTTTCCTGCCTCAATTAGGGATGAGGTGCTATTTCCCTGCAGGGGTTCAAGAGGAATCACTAGGAGTCCCTTGCAACTTGAAAGTAGGCCTGACTTCCTGAGGCAGCATGAGAGATTCCCTGAGGTCCTCATCACTACTCAAAAAACACCACTGGATTCCCCCCTCAATGTGAATTGAGGCCCGATTCCCCTGAAGGAACTCAAGAGCAATCCCACTCTCCATCTCACAACTCAAAAGGAGACTTGACTTCCTTGAGGCAACATGTGAGGTTCCCTGAGTTACCTTTAGAAATCTAGAGGAACCCAAAGTTTCCTGCTGCAACTCAAGAAAAACCACGAGATTCCCCCCAAACGTGAGATAAGGACCTTTCCCCCTGCAGCGCCTTCAGAGCAATCCTGCATTTCCTTTCGAAACTCGAAAGGATGCTTGAATCCCTTTACGGAACTCAAGAGGTTCCCCGAGATACCCGTCACCACTCGAGAGGAACCCCGAGTTTCATGCCACAACTTGAGAAGAGCCCTGTTTTCTCCACCTCTTCTCGAGATTAGCGCTGATTCTCCTGCTTCAACTCAGGAATTCCAACTTTCTGCTAGCACCTCAAGAGGCCTGTCTTACCTATTGAAACCCAAGAGGAACTTCGCGGTTCCTGCTGCAAGTCAAAAGGACACCAACTTCCCCATCAATCAGAGATAAGGCCTCATTCCCCTGAAAAGACTTGAATGGAAACCCGATTATCACCTAACAACATGAAGGGAGGTTTGACTCCCCTGTTGCACCTCTACAAAAAGCCCAAGTTCCCCGTGTCAATTCAACAAGAGGCCTGACACTCTTTTTCCAAATCAATTGAAAAGCAGAGTTCCATGCCTCAAAACAAGATGAGCCCTGACTCCCTTTTTGAAACTCGATAGGAACCCTGAGAACACTGTCTCAACTAGAGAGGAACCCTGAGTTAACTGCCTTAAGTCGAGATGAGGCCCTATACCACTGCAGCGACTCGAGAAGAACCCAGAAGGACCCTCACAAATTGAAAGGAGGCCTGAATTCCCTGAGGTCACTGTTGCAACTGGAGAGGAACCCAAAGCTTCCAGGCACAACTCGAAAAACACCAGGAGATTCCCCTCTCAATGAAAGATGAGGCCTGCTTCCCCTGCAGTGACTCAAGAGCAATCCCATGCACCCACACACAACACAAAAGGAGACTTCACTTCCCTGAGGCAACATGAGAGGCTTGCTGAGGACCCCATCACAACTTGAGGGCAACCCCAAGCTTCCTTCTTAAACTTGAGAAAAACCACAAAATTCGCCCCTGACCACAAGATGAGGCCCTTTCCCCCTGCAGTGCCACTGCAGCAATCCCTGAGTTCCCTCTCAAAATCTGAAAGGAGGCTTGTCTCCCTTTATGCAACTCAAGAGGTTTCCCAAGATACCCAAGCCACTGGAGGGAAACCCTATTTTCCCACCCCAGCTCAAGAAGAGCCCTGTGTTCCCCACCTCATCTTGAGATGAGGGCCAATGAGGCATCCCATCTTTCCTCTCCCACCTCTAGAGGACGCCTGTCTCACCAACTGAAACTCTAGAGGAACCCTGTTGTTCTTGCCACAAATCAAAAGGACACCAAGTTCACTCTCAACTCAAGATAAGGACTGAATCCCATACACTGACTCAAATGGAACCCTGAGTATCCCCTCACAACATGAAGGGAGGTCTGACTCCCCTGTTACACCTCTAGAAAAAGCCCAAGTTCCCCACCTGAACTCGACAGGAGGCCTGATACCCCTTTTCCAATTTGAGAGGAAAGAGGAGTTCCATGCCACAAAATGAGATGAGGCCTGACTCCCCTGTTGAAATTCGATAGGAACCCCGAGATCCCTGTCACAACTGGAGAGGAGCCCTGACTTTTCTGCCTCAACTCGAGATGAGGCTCTATTCTCCTGCAGGGACTCGACAGGAATCCCGAGGTGCCCTTCAAAACTTGAAAGGTTGCCTGAATTTCCTGAGGCAACATGAGAATGTCCCTGCCAAAACTCGAGAGGATCCTTGAGTGTCTCACCACAACTCGAGAAGTTCCTCATGTTCTCCACCTCATCTCGAGATGAGGACCAGTTTCCATGCTTTGTCTTGAGAGGTATTCACACTTTCCCCTCGCATCTCAAGAGGAGGCCTGTCTTATCTATTGAAACTTGAGAGGAACCCCATGGTTCCTGCCTCAAGTCCAAAGGACATCGTATTCCCCCTCAACTCGAGATAAGGCCTCATTCCATTTCACCAACTTGAATGGAACCCTGAGTATCCCGTCACAACACAAAGGAAGGGCTGATTCCCATGTTGCACATCTAGAAAAAAGACCCAGTTCCCTCCCTAATCTCGAGAGAAAGCCTGATACCCCTTTAACAACTTGATGGAAAGTGGAGTTCCATGCCTTGCCGGGAGCCAGTGAGGCATTCCACTCGTGACAAAGGTCATGAGGAAGGAGGCTTGACATACACAAAGGCGGAAGGCAGGATCTGCCCCCAAAACCAGAGTGCCCCCCTCTGACTTTATTCTCACCACCAAGCATCTGTCCCCCAAAACCCCCAGATGGTGTGCCTACAAGTTTATTGCTTTGTGCGGTCTCACCTCATTTGACTTTACAGTGGATTTGTGAATCCATTCACCCCCACCAAACTGATAAACTCTGCCACATCTGTCAAAGATTGTTAACATATACATATACAGCTGCCAATTAATAACAAAAGTTCCATTGGGCAATTAAGGAGTTTTTAGAATCCAAAACCCTCAGAACAAATGGCTCTCTGAGATACTGACACAAGTTTATGCCCTATGCCACTCACAGCTATGCATACGATTGCTTACAGTCTCCCAGTCTTGAGAGGCACGGGAAGCTTAAGATATTCAAATAGCTTAGAGCCTCTCAGAGAGTTAGAAACTGTCAGAATAAGACTAGTAAAGGATTTCATTGATGAGCCAATGCTTGTTGCCAAGTTTTCACATCCCCTGAATTGTATCCTTGAATGTGTATTAATTAATATAGTTGGTATGTAGAAAAAATAAGTAGTGGCCTTGGTGTTAGTAACTTTAGACCCTTAAGGTAATAAATTCTTTCCTTTGTTGTAAACCCATTACACATCCGCCCTATAGGAATGCAATTTTATCTTTGGAAGATGGCGCCAAACCTTAAAATAATTACTCTTAGAGAAAATAAGTCTTTGTTGATAAGTCCTTGTCAAGAGTCATAAAATGTTAATAGGTCTTCTGGCCAGAAGATGATGTAAATCACCTAAACCATTTGTATACGATAAATTTGCAGGAAAGAAACCCTGGTTTTTGATAAGGGTCAAAGACTGCTGACTTTGCATTCCCTATTATCCTCTTAACTTAGGGTATATAAGCCCCTGTTGAAAATAAAGCTACGGGCCTTGATCACCAACGCTTGGTCTCCCCATGTCATTCTTCCCTTTAACTTCTGGCTGAAGTCTCCATCTGGAGTGCAGAGGTCCTCTGCAACCATTTATTTGCCTGGGCTTCTAAGACCCACTTGAGAAGGTGTCTGAGGTGGGGCACCTTCCACTATTCGAGAGGGCGCCTGCAGCCTCCGTGGTCAGAGCTAACCTGGTGTCATGGGTTATATTGATTTTCCGCGTAAACCAAGCTACTCAGCCTCTTTTCTCCACCTGAATTTTCCTACTGAGCTATCCTCATCCTATTATTCTTTATATCTTTGATAAAATATTTAAATAAATAGGTCACCTATGCCGTCTCTCCTTCAAATACCCTGGATCAGCCAGGGCTGGACCCCGGCAATGCCTCACCACAAGACGAGGCCTGACTCCCCTGTTGAAACACAATTGGAACCCCGAGGTCCCTGGCACAACTGGAGAGGAAATCTGAGTTTCCCCCTCAACATGAGATGAGACCCTATTCCACTGTAGTGATTTGGGAGGAATCACGAGGTGGCCCTTGCAACTTGAAAGGAGGTCTTACTTCCTAAGGCAACATGAGAGGTTCCCTGAGGTCCCCATCGCAACTTGAGAGGAACCCCAAGCTTCCTGCCATTACTCAAGAAACACCACAATATTCACCCCCAATGTGAGATGAGGCCCATTTCCCTGCAGCGCCTCAAGAGCAACCCCAAATTTCCCTCTCAAAAGTTGAAAGAAGGCTTGACTCCCTTTAAACAACTGAAGAGGTTCCCCGAGATACCCATTGCAACTCGAGAGGAACTCAGAGTTTCCTGCCACAACTCGAGAAGAACCCCGAGTCCCCCACCTCATCTGGAGATTAGGGCTGATTCCCCTGCTTTGTCTTGAGATGAATCCTGACTTTCCCCTCACACCTCAAGAGGAGGCCTGTTTCAATTACTGAAAATTGAGAGGAACCCCACAGTTCCTGCTAGAAGTCAAAAGGACACTGACTTCCCCCTCAACTAGAGATGAGGCCTAATGCCCAGACTGAGGCACTGACTTGAATGGAACCTGGAGTATCCCCTCACAACATGAAAGGAGGTCTGACACCACTGTTGCACCTGTAGAAAAAGCCCAAGTTCCCAGCATCAACTCAAGAAGAGGCCCTATTCCCCTGCCGTGACCCCAGACAAATCCCGAGGTGCCCCTTGCAACTTGAAAGGAGGCCTGACTTCCCTGGCAACATGAGAGGTTCCCTGAGGTCCTATCACAACTTGAGAGGAACCCAAACATTCCCACCACAACTCAATAAACACCACGAGATTCCCACTCAATGTGAGTTGAGGCCCAATTCACCTGCAGTGACTCGAGAGGAATCTGGCAATCCTACTTGCACCTTGAAAGGAGACTTGACTTCCCTGAGGCAAGATGAGAGGCTCCCTGAAGTCTCTGTCGCAACTCGAGTGGAACTGCAAACTTCCAGCCTCAACTTGAGAAAAAGCACGAGATTCCACCCTCAATGCGAGATCAGGCCCTTTTCCCCTGCAGCACCTCAAGAGCAATCCCGAGTACCCTCCCCAAACTCAAAAGGAGCCTTGACTCCTGTTATGCAATTTAAGAGGTTCCCTGAGATATCCATCACCACTCAAGAGGAATCCCGTATTTCCCCCCTTATTTCGAGGTGAGGGCTGATTCCCCTGCTTTGACTCAAGAGGAATCCAGACTTTCCCCTGCACCTCAAGAGGAGGCCTGTCTCACCTATTGATACTTGAGAGGAACCCTGCTGTCCCTGCCACAAATTGAAAGGACACCTCATCTCGAGTTGAGTTCCCCCTCAACTCGAGATAAGCCCATATTCCCCTGCAGTGACTCAAATGGAATCCCGAGTATCCCCTCACAAGATGAAGGGAGGTCTGACTCCCCTCTTGCACCTGCAAAAAAGCCCAAGTTCCCCACCTCAACTCGACAGAAGGCCTGACACCACTTTTACAACTCGAGAGGAAAAATGAGTTCCATGCTTCAAAATGAGATGAGGCCTGATTACTCTGATGAAACTCGATAGGAACCCCAAAATCCCTATTGCAACTGGAGTGGAGAACTGAGATTCCCGCCTCAACTGAAGATGAGGACTTATTCCCCTGCAGTGACTCAAGAGAAATCTGAGGTGCCCCTTCAAACTTGAAAGGAGGCCTGACTTCCCTGAGGAAACATGAGAAGTTCCTAGAGGTTCCTGTTGCAACTCGAGACAAACCCAAAGCTTCTGGCTGCAACTTGAGAAACACGACATTCCCCCCTCAATGTGAGATGAGGCCCGATTCCCCTGCAGTGACTCGAGAGCACCCCAGTGCACCTGCTCACAACTAGAAAGGAGACTTGAATTCCATGAGGCAACACGAGAAGTTCCCTGAAGTCCCCATTGCAACTCAAGAGGAACCCCAAGCTTCTAGCCGCAACATGAGAAAAACCACAGGATTCCCCCTCAACACAAGATGAGGCCCAATTTCCCTGTAGTGACTCAAAAGCAACCCACACACCCCCATGCAACTCGAAAGGAGACTTGACTTCCCAGAGGCAACACGAGATGTTCCCTGATGTCCCCATCCCAGCTTGAGAGGAACCCCAAGGTTCCCGCTGCAACTCGATAAAAACCATGGGATTCCCCCCTTAATGCGAGATGAGGCCCAGTTCTCCTGCAGCGCCTGGAGTGCAATCCCCAGTCCCTTTAGAAACTTGAGGGGAGGGGTGACTCCTTTTATGCAATTCAAGAGGTTCCCCAAGATACCCATCAGAACACGAGAGGAACCCCGAGTTTCCTGCAACAACTTAAGAAAAACCACGTGATTACCCCCTCATACCAAAATGAGAACCATTTCCCCTGCAGCACCTCTAGAGCAATCCAGAGTTAACTCTCGAGACTCAAATGGAGGCTTCACTCCTTTTATGCAACTCAAGAGTTTCCCCAAGATACCTATCGCAACTCAAGAGGAACTCCGAGTTTCCCACACAACTCGAGAAGAGCCTCGTGTTCCTCTCCTCATCTCAAGATAAAGGCTGATACCCCTTCTTCAATTCAAGTGGAATACCGACTTTCCCCTCCGACCTCAACAGTAGGCCTGTCTCACCTACCAAAACTCGACAGGAACCCCGCATTTCCTGCTGCAAGTAGAAAGCACACCGAGATCCCCCTCAACTCGAGATAAGGCTTGATACTCCTGCACCAACTTGAATGGAACCCTGAATATGCCTTTACAATACAAAGCAAGGTCTGATTCCCTGTTGCACCTGTAGAAGAAGCCTAAAATCCCCAACTCAACTCGACAGGTGTCTGACACCCCTTTTACAACATGAGAGGAAAGCCGAGTTCCATGCCTCAACACGATCCGAGGCCTGACTCCCCTCTTGAAACTCGATAGGAACCCGTGATCCTTGTCGCAACTGGAGAGGAGCCCTGAGTTTGCTGCCTCAACTTGAGATGAGGCCTTATTACCCTGCTGCAACTCCAGAGGAATCCTGGGTGGCCCTTGCAACTTGAAAGGAGGCCTGACGTCCCTGAGGGAACATGAGAGGTTCCCTGAGGTTCTCGTTGGAACTCGAGATGAACCCAAATCTTCCCGCCACAACTCGAGAAACACCACGAGTTTCCACCCTCCCTGTGAGATGAGGCCCGATTCCCTGCAGTGACTCGAGAGCAATCCCATGCTCTCCCTCACAACACGAAAGGAGACATGACTTCCCTGAGGCAACACAAAAGGTTTGCTGAACTCCCCTTCGCAACTCGAGAGGAACCCAAGCTTCCCACTGCAACTCGAGAAAAATCACGAGATTCCTTCATTAATATGAGATGAGGCCCTTTCCCCCTGAAGTGCCTCAAGAACAATCCCAACTTCCCTCTTGAAACTCAAAAGGAAGCTTGACTCCCTTTATGCAACTCGAGAGTATCCCCAAGAACCTGTCACCACTCAAGAGAAAACCGGAGTTTCCTGGCTCAACTTGAAATGAGTTCCTATTCCCTTGCTGTGTTTCGAGAGGAATCCTGAGGTGCCTCTTGCAACTTGAAAGGAGGCCTGATTTCCCTGATGCAATATGAGAAGTCCCTGAGGTTCACTGTCACAAGGGGAGAGAAACCCAAAGATCCCACCCACAACTCGAGAAACACCATGAGATTTCCCCCCTCAATGCGTGATATGGCCCCATTACAATGCAGTGACTCGAGTGCAATCCTGTGCTTCCCCTCACAACTCAAAAGGAGACTTGACTTTCCTAAGGCAACACGAGAGGTTTTCTGACATCCCAGTCACAAGTTGAGAGGAACTTCAAGTGTTCCAAGACAACTTGAGAAAAACCACGAGATTTCCCCCTCAACGCGAGATGAGGCCCTTTTCCCCTGCAACACCTTGAGAGCAATCCCGAATTCTCTCTTGAAATTTGAAAGGAGGGCTTGACACCATTTATGCAGCTCAAGAGCTTCCCCATGATTCTCGTCACCACTTGAGAGGAACCCTGAGTCTCCCGCCACAACTCAAGAAGTGCCCCTTGTTCCCCACCTCATCTCGAGAATAGGGCCGATTCCCCAGCGTAAACTCATCAGAAACTCAACTTTCCCCTCGCACATCAAGAGGAGGCCTGTCTCACCAATTGAAACTCGAGAGGAATCCCGCAGTTCCTGGCACAAGTAGAAAGGAAATCGAGTCCCCCCCGTAAACTCAAGACAAGGCCTGATTCCCCTGAACTGATCAATTGGAACCCCGAGTATTCCCTCACAACATGAAGGAGGTCTGACTCCCCTGTTGCACATGTAGAAAAAGCCCAAATTCCCCACCTGAACTCAATAGGAGACCCGACACCCCTTTTACAACTCCAGAGGAAAGAGGAGTTATATGCCTCAAAATGAGATGAGGGCTGACTCACTTGTTGAAACATGATAGGAACTCTGAGATACCTGTGGCAATTGGAGAACAACCCTGAGTTGCACACCTTAACTCGAGATGAGGCCTTATTCTGCTGCAGCAACTCTAGAGGCATCCTGAGGAGTCCCTCACAACTTGAAAGGAGGCCTGACTTTCCTGAGACAACATGAGAGGCTCCCTGAGGTCCCCATCACAACTCGAGAGGAACCCAAAGCTTCCTGCTGCATCTCAAGAAACACCACGAGTTTTCCCCCCAAATGCAAGATAATGCACGATTCTCCTGCAGTGACTTGAGAGCAATCCCGTGTACCCCTCACAACTTGAAAGGAGACTTGACTTCCCTGCGGCAAGACGAGAGGTTCCTGAGATCCCTGTCACAACTCGAGAGGAACCCAAGTTTCAGGCCACAACTCGAGAAAAACCATGAGATTCCCCCCTCAGTGCGAGATGAGGCCCTTTTCCCTGCATCACCTCTAAAGCAATCCCGAGTTCTCTCTTGAAACTTGAAAGGGGGCTTGACTCCCTTTACACAACTCAAGAGGTTTCTGACTCCCTTTATGCAACTCAAGAGGTTTTTTGAGATACCTGCCACCACTCAAAAGGAACCCCGAGTCTCCCACCACAACTTGAGAAGAGTCCCATGTCCCCGACCTCATCTCAAGACAAGGACCAATTCTCCTGCTTCAACTTGAGAGGAATACCAACTTTCCCCTAGCACCTTGAGAGGAGGCCTGTCTCACCTAGTGAAACTTGACAGGAACCCCATGGTTCCTGCCGCAAATCGAAAGGACCCCGAGTTCCCCCTCAACACAAGACAAGGCCTGATTCCCCTGCACTGACTCGAATGGAACCCAAATATCCCCTCACAACACGAAGGGAGATCTGACTCCCATGTTGAAACTCTAGAAAATGCCCAAATTCCCCGCCTGTTATGGACAGGAGGCCTGACACCCCTTTTACGACATGAGAGGAAAGTGGAGTTCTATACCTCAACATGAGCTGAGGCCTGACTCCCCTGATGAAACTCGACTGGAACCCCAAGATCCATGTCAAAACTGGAGAGGTACCATGAGTTTCCCACCTCAAGTAGAGATGAGGCCCTATTCCCCTGCAGCAAATTGTTAGGAATATGCAGTGCCGCTTGCAACTTGAAAGACTTGACTTCCCTGAGGCAACATGAGAGGTTCCCTGAGGTCCCCATCGAAACTCGAGACAAACCCAAAGCTACCCACCGCAACTTGAGAAACACCACGAGATTCCCTCCTCCAGGTGAGAAGAGGCCCAATTCCCTGGAAGTGATTCGAGAGCAATCCCACGCTCCCCCTCACAATTGAAAGGAGACTTGACTTTGCTGAGGCAATACAAGAGGATCCCTGAGGTCCCCGTGGCAACTAGAGTGGAACCCCAAGCTTCCTGCTGAAACTCGAGAAACATCACAAGATTCCCCCTGGTTGAGAGATGAGGCCTGATTCCCCATGCAGTGACTCGAGAACAATCCTCTTCCTCCTCACAATGTGAACGGAGACTTGACTTCCATGAGGCATCATAAGACATTCCCTGAGGTCCCCGTGGCAACTCAAGAGGAACCCTAAAATTCCTGCCACAACTATAGAAACCAAGAGATTCCCCCCTCAACGCAATATGAAGCCCTCTTCCCTGCAGCACCTCGAGAGTAATATTGTGTTCTGTCTTGAAACTCAAAATGAGACTTGACTCCCGTTATGCAACTCAAGAGGTTCTCCAAAATACCCGCCGCCACTCAAGAGGAACTCAGATTTTCCCGCCACAAATTGAGAAGAGCCCTGTGTCCTCCACCTCATCTCAAGGTGAGAGCCGATTCCCCTGCTTCATCTCAAGAAGAATCCTGATGTTCCCCTCGCACATCAAGAGAAGGCCTGTCTCACCTATTGAAACTCTAGAGGAACCCCAAGGTTCGTGTTGCTATTTGATAGGACAGTGACTTCCCACTCAACTCGAGAACCCTGCGGTTCCTACCACAAGATGAAAGGACACTGAACTCCCCCTCAACTAGAGATAAGGCCTGATTCCCCTGAATCAATTTGGTTGGAACTCCGGGTATCCCTTCACAACATGAAGGGAAGTCTGACACCCTTGTTGCACCTCAAGAAAAAGCCCAAGTTTCCCGCCTGAACTCGAAAGGAGGCCTGACACCCCTTTTACAACTCGAAAGGAAACTGGAATTCCATGCCTCAGCATGAGATGAGGCCAGACTCCCCTGTGGAAACTAAATAGGAACCCTGAGATTCCTGTCAAAACTGGAGAGGAACCCTCAGTTTCCTGCCTCAACTAGAGATGAGGTCATATTTTCTGGCAGTGACTCGAGAGGAATCCCAAGCTCCCCTTGAAACTCGAAAGCAGACCTGACTTCCTGAGGCAACATGGGAGACTCACTGTGGTCCCTGTGGCAACTCAGAGGAACCCAAAGTTTCCCGCCACAAATCGAGAAACACCAAGAGATTCCCCCCCTCAATGTGAGATAAAGCTCTTCTCCCCTGCAGGGCCTCAATAGCAATCCCATGTTCCCTCTTGAAGCTCGAAAGGGGGCTTGACTCCCTTTATGCAACTCAAGGGGTTCCCGAGATACCCACACACCTCTAAAGGAACCCCGAATTTCCCACCACAACTCCAGAAGAGCCCCATATTCCCCTCCTCATGTCGAGATGAGGGCTGATTCCCCTGCTTTGACTCGAGAGGAATCCCGACTTTCCCCTCGCATCTCAAGAGGAGGCTGGTCTCACCAAATGAAACTCAAGACAAACCCCATGGTACCTGCCACAAGACAAAAGGACATCAAGATGATTGTCAACTCGAGCTAAGGGCTGATTCCTCTGCACCAACTTGTATGGAACCCTGATTACCTGTTCACAACACGAAATGAGGTCTGACTCCCCTATTGCATCTCTAGAAAAAGCCCAAGTTCCCCACCTCAACTTAACAGGAGGCTTGACACCCATTTTATAACTCAAGAGGAAAGTGGAGTTCTATGATTCAACATGAGACAAGGCCTGACTCCCCTGTTGAAAGTCAATAGAAACTCCGAGATCCCTGTTGCAACTCGAAGGAACCCTGAGTTTCCCGCATCAACTCGAGATGAGGCCCTATTCCCCTGCAGCAACTACAGAAGAATCCCGAGGTGCCCCTCGCAACTTGAAGGCAGACCTGACTTCCCCGACAAAACAGGAGAGTCCCTGAGGTCCCATTGCAACTCGAGAGGAACCCAAAGCTTCCTGCAGCAACTCGAAAAAAAAAACAAACAAAAAACATGAGATTCCCCCCTCAATGCGAGATGAGGCCTGATTCCACTGCAGTGGCTCGAGCAATCCTGTGCTTCCATCACAACACAAAAGGAGTTTGAGTTCCCTGAGGCAACACGAGAAGTTCCCTGAGGTCCTCGTAGCAACTAGAGAGGAACCCAAATCTTCCCACTGCAACTCAAGAAACACTGTGACATTCCCCCCTCAACGCCAGATGAGGCCCTTTCCCCCTGCAGCACCTAAAGAGCAATTCTGAGTTCCCTCTTGAAACTCAAAAGGAAGCTTGACTCCCTTTATGCAACTCAAGGAGTTCCCCGAGATACCTTTCACAACTGGAGTTGAAACCTGAGTTTCCCACCTCAACTAGAGCTGAGGCCATATTCCCAAACAGCGACTGGAGAGGAATTCCGAGGCACTCCTCAAAACTCGAAAGTGACCTGACTTCACTGAGGATGCAGGAGAGATTCACTGAGGTCCCTGTGGCAACTCTAGAGGAACCCAAAACTTCATGCTGCAACTGGAGAAACATCATGGATTTCCCCCTCAATGTGAGATGAGGCCCAATTCCCCTGTAGTGTCTCGAGCAATCTCATTCTTCCCCTCGCAACTCTAAAGGAGACTTGACTTCCCTGTAGCAACACGAGAGGTTCCCTGAGGTGCCATTGCAACTCAAGATGAACCCCAAGTTTCCCGTCGCAACTTGAGAAAAACCACGAGATTCCCCCTTCAACGTGAGCTGAGGCCCTTTTCCCCTGCTGCACCTGGGAGCAATCCCGAGTTTCCTTTCAAAATTCAATCAGAACCTTGACTCATTTTATGCAACTCAAGGGGTTCCCTGAAAAAACCATCACAACTCAAGGGGAACCCTGAGTTTCCCACAACAACTCGAGAAGAGTCCCATGTTCCCCACCTCATCTCTAGATGAGGGCTGATTTCCCTGCTTCAACACCAGAGGAATGTCAAATTTCCACTGCACCTTAAGAGGTGGCCTGTCTCACCTATTGAAACTTGAGAGGAACCCCACAGTTCCTGCCTCAAGATGAAAAGGACACCAAGTTCCCCCTCAACTAGAGATAAGCCCTGATTCCCCTGCACTCACTCAAATGGAACTCCGAGTATACCTTCACAACATGAAGGGAGGTCTGAGTCCCCTATTGTACCTCTAGAAAAAGCCCAAGTTCCCTCCTGAACTCGACAGGAGACTAGACATCCCTTTCACAACTCGACAGAAAAGCAGAGTTCCATGCCTCAACACGAGATGGCTCATGAGTCATGACAACACGAGTCATGCCTGACTCCCCTGTTGAAAGTTGATAGGAATCCCGAGATCCCTGTCACAACTGGAGAGGAACCCTGAGTATCCTGCCTCAACTTGAGATGAGGCCCTATTCCCATGCAGTGACTCTAAAGGAATCCCGAGGTGTCCCTCACAAGCTGAAAGAAGGGCTGATTGACATGAGGAAACATGAGAGGTTCTCTGAGGTCCCCGTCACCATGCAAGAGGAACTCAAACTTCCTACCACAACTATTGAAACACCACGAGTTTCCCCCTCAATGTGAGATGAATCTTGAATACCCTGCAGTGACTCAAATGCAATCCTGCACTCCCTCTCACTACTTGAAAGGAAACTTGTCTTCCCTGAGGCAACAAGAGGGGTTCCCTGAGGTCCCCATTGCAACTCGAGTGGAACCCAAAGCTTCCCGCAGCAACTCGAGAAAACCCACAGAATTCCCCCTCAATGCCAGATGAGGCCTGATTCCCCTGCAGTGGCTCAAGCAATCCCATGCTTCCCATCGGAACTCGAAAAGAGTTTGACTTCCCTGAGGAAACACGAAAGGTTTCCTGAGGTCCCGGTAGCAACTAGAGAGGAACCCAAATCTTCCTGCTACAACTCGAGAAACACCACGAGATTCCCCCCTCAACGCCAGATGAGGCCCTTTCCCCTGCAGTACGTAAAGAGCAATTTCAAGTTCCCTCTCAAAACTCGAAAAGCAGCTTGTCTCCCTTAATGCACTTCAAGAAGTTCCCCGAGATAACCTTCACAAATGGAGATGAAACCTGAGTTTTCCACCTCAACTCGAGATGAAGCCCTATTCTCCTGCAGGGACTCGAGAGGAATTCCGAGGCACCCCTCACAACAAAAAATGCGGCCTGATTTCCCTGAAGCAACATAAGAGGTCCCTGACGTCCCCAATGCAACTTGAGAGGAACACGAAGTTTCCTGCCACAACTCGAGGAACATCACGAGATTCCCCCCTCAATGAGAGTAGTTTTCCCCTGCAGCACCTGGAGGGCAATCCCTCACTCCCCCTTGCAACTCGAAAGGAGACTTGACTTCCCTGAGGCAAAACGAGAGGTTTGCTGATGTTACCATGGCAACTGGAGAGGAACCCCAAGCTTTCCATTGCAACTCTAGAAAAACCATGAGATTCCCCCCTCAGCGTTAGTGAGGCCCTTTTCCTCTCCAGAGCCTCAAGAGCAAACCTGAGTTGCCTCATGTGACTCAAAAGGAGGCTTGACTTCCTTTATGAAATTCAAGGGGTTCCCTGATATACCAGTCGAAACTTGAGAAGAACCCTGAGTTTCTCGTCACAACTCAAGAAGAGCCCTGTGTTCCCCACCTCGTCTTGAGATGAGGGCCAATTCTCCTGCTTCAACTCGAGAGGAATCCTGACTTTTCCCTTGCACCTCAAGAGGAGGCCTGTCTCACCTTTTGAAACTCAAGAGGAACCCTGCGATTCCTGCCACAGGTAGAAAGGACACTGAGTTCCCCCTCAACTAGAGATAAGGCATGATTCTCCTGCACCTACTCGAATTGAACCCCAAGTGTCCACTCACAATACAAAGGACTCCCCTGTTGCACCTCTAGTAAAAGCCTAAGTTCCCCACCTGAACTCGATAAGAGCCCTGACACCTCTTTTACAACTCGAGAGGAAAGCATAGTTTCATGCCACAACATGAGACGAGGCCAGACTCCCCTGTGGAAACTCCATAGGAACCCCGAGTCTCTGCCTCAACTAGAAATGAGGCCCTATTCCCCTGCACCGTCTGGAGAGGAATCCAGACGGTGACTCTCGCAACTTGAAAGGAGGCCTGACTTCCCTGAGGCAACTTGAGAGGTTCCCTAAGATCCCTGTTGCAACTAGAGAGGAACACAATCTTCCCACTGCAACTCGAGAAAAACCACGAGATTCCCCCTTCAATGTGAGATGAGAACAAATTTTTATGCAGTACCTCGAGAGCAATCCCATGCTTCCACTCACAACTCAAAAGTAGACTTGACTTTCCTGAGGCAACACGAGAGGTTCGCTTAGTTCCCTGTTGCAACTCGAGAGGAATCCAAAGCTTCCTGCTGAACTCGAGAAACAACTAGAGATACCCCCTGAACGTGAGATGAGGCTCTTTTCCCCTGCAGCGCCTCAAGAGCAATCCCGAGTTCCCTCTTGAAACTCGAAAGGAGGCTTAACTCCCTTTATGCAACCCAAGGGGTTCCCCAAGATACCCACACACCTTGAGAGGAACCTCGAGTTTCCCACCACAACTCTAGAAGAGCCCTATAGTCCCCACCTCATCTCGAGATGAGGGCCAATTCCCCTGGTTTGACTCGAGAAGAATCTCGATGTTCCCCTCACAACTCAAGAGGATGCCTGTCTCACCTACTGAAACTCAAAAGGAACTCTGAGGTTTGAGCTGCAATTCAAAAGTATACTGAGTTCCCCTGAACTCAAGATAAGGCCTGATTCCCCTGCACTGACACAAATGGAAACCTGAATATCCCCTCACAACATGAAGGGAGGTCTGACTCCCCTGTTATATATCTAGAATAATCCCAAGTTTCCTGCCTGAACTTGAAAGGAGGGCTGTCACCACTTTTACAACATGAGAGGGAAGTGGACTTCCATGCATCCACATGAGACGAGGACAGACTCCCCTGTTGAAACTTGATAGGAAATCTGAGATCCCTGTTGCAACTGGTTAGAAGCCCAGAGTTTCCCGTCTCAGCTCAAGATGAGGCCCTATTCCCCTGAAGGGACTACAGAGAAATTCTGAGGCACCCCTTGCAACTCAAAAGGCAGCCTGATTTCCTTGAGGCAACATGAGAGGTCCCTGACGTCGCCAGCACAACTCGGGTGGAACACAAATCTTCCTGTTGCAATTCGAGAAGCATCAGGAGATTTCCTCCCTCGATGCAAGTTGAGGCCATTTTCCCCAGCAGTGCCTCGAGGGCAATCCCTTACTCCCCCTTGCAACTCAAAAGGAAACTTGACTTCCCTGAGGCAACACGAGAGGTTCCTTGATGTTACCATCTAAACTGAAGAGGAATACCAAGCTTTCCATCGCAACTCTAGAAAAACCACGAGAGTCACCCCTCAACACGAGATGAGGCCCTTTTCCCCTGCAGAGCCTCGAGAGCAATCCAGGGTTGCCTCATGTTATACAAAAAAAGGCTTGACACCCTTTATTCAACTCAAGGTGTTCCCTGAGATACCAGTCAATACTCGAGAAGAACCCTGAGTTTCTTGACACAACTCAAGAAGAGCCCTGTGTTCCCCACCTCATCTCAAGATGAGGGCTGATTCCCCTGCTTCAACTCGAGAGGAATCCCAACTTTTCCCTCGCACCACAAGAGGAGGCCTGTCTCACCTTTTGAAACTCTAGAGGAACCCTACAATTCCTGCCACAAGTAGAAAGGACACCAAGTTTGCACTCAACTCGAGATAAAGCCTGATTCCCCTTCACTGACTCGAATTGAACCAAGAATATCCACTCACAATAGGAATTGAGGTCTGACTCTCCTGTTGCACCTATAGAAAAAGCCAAAGTTCCCCCTGCCTGAACTTGACAAGAGCCCTGACACCCCTTTTACAACTCAAGAGGAAAGCAGAGTTTCATGCCTCAACAAGAGACGAGGCCAGACTTGCCTGTGGAAACTCCATAGGAACCCCAAGATCCCTGTTGCAACTGGAGAGGAACCCTGAGTTTTAGCCTCAACTTGAAATGAGGCCCTATTCCCTGCACCATCTGGAGAGGAATCCCGAGGATGACCCTCACAACTTGAAAGGATGCCTGACTTCCCTGAGGCAATTTGAGAGTTTCCCTAAGAACCCCATTGCAACTGGACAGGAACAGAACCTTCCTGCTGCAACTTGAGAAAAACTACGAGATTCCCCCTTCAATGAGAGATGAGGCACAAATTTTCTGCAGTGACTAGAGAACAATAGCATGCTCCTGCTCACAACTTGAAAGGAGATTTGACTTTCCTGAGGCAACATGAGAGATTCTCTTAGTTCCCCATCACAACTTGAGAGGAACACCAAGCTTCCTGCCACAACTCTAGAAAAATCACTAGATTCCCCCCTCAATGTGAGATGAGGCCCTTTTCCCCTGCACAGCCTCAAGAGCAATCCCAAGTTGCCTCCTGTAACTCAAAGGCAGACTTGACTCCCTTTATGCAACTCAAGGGGTTCCACGAGATACCAGTCAAACTCGAGAAGAACCCTGAGTTTCCAGTCACAACTCAAGAAGAGTCCCATGTTCCCCACCTCATCTTGAGATGAGGGCCAATTACCCAGCTTCAACTCAAGATGAATCCTGACTTTTCCCTTGCATCTCAAGAGAGGGCCTGTCTCACCTTTAGAAAGTCCAGAGGAACCCTGCAGTTCCTGTTGCAAGTAGAAAGGACACTGAGTTCCCCCTCAACTAGAGATAAGGCCTGATTCCCCAGCAACAACTCGAATGGAACTCTGTGTATTGCCTCACAATATGAAGGGAGGTCTGACTCCCCTGTTGAACCTCTAGAAAAAGCTCAAGTTCCCCGCCTGAACTTGACAGGAGGCCTGACACCCCTTTTACAACTCAAGAGGAAAACGGACTTCCATGCCTCAACATGAGATGAGGCCTGACTCCCCTGTTGAAATCCGATAGGAATCCCAGGATCCCTGTCTTAATTGGATAGGAACCCTGAGTTTCTGGCCTTAACTCGAGATGAGGCCCTATTCTCCTGCAGCGACTTAAGGCTGCAGGAGTGTATCTGAGGGGGCTGGGTGCCATGCCAGGGTCACCCAGCCGAGGGCACCTGGCACATCCCATGGGCTCCCGGCGAGGAGTGCCAGGCCAGCCCCTGTATTGCTGAATGTCGAAGTTGGGAGCAAAGCTAGCTCTGGCAAAAGGAAGGAAACAGTAACAGGATGCTTTTGCAAGCAGTTGCTGCATAGCCCCGGGTTAGGGCTCCCCAGGAGAAAATGTCAGTTTTACCCCCTAGGCCTGGGATCCAGGTGGGTGCCCAGGGTGTTCTGCCCATAGGATCAGAGCCCAGTGCAGACAGACCCAGGTGCATGAGGTCTCTCCTGCAGAGCAAACATGATGGAACAGCTGTGTAGAGATTGCCTTGATGTTCCCCAAGCGTGTTGGTGACCTCCTTGGGTGCAGGCCCTCAACAGCCATTGTCACCGAAAAATGACCTCCTAGCCAGTGCTTCCCAGCCAGGTGTGATACTCAGCCTGCAGGTGGCTGGAGATGCTATCTTCCTTGGAGGCAGGAAAGGCAGCCCAGAAAGTGGGTTTTCAGGCCTCTATCACACAGAAAGTGTGTGGCCCCTCAGATGCCAGATCTCCGGGCCTGCTCCCAGGGCCTCAAATCTCGAGTCAGAAAGCAATCCAACTCTTGAAAGGAGGTAGGAAAAAATATAAAGACAAAAAAAGAGACAAAGAGGGAGGGACGGAGCTCCGTCCGGGAAGGAGTCTTAAAAAGAGAAGTTTCCAAACACCAGGAAACCTTCTCACTGCGAATCTGTGCGAGCTTTGGAAGCACAGAGGGCAGCGTAACAGGAAGAAAAAATAAATAAACAATTAAAACTCGAAGATTGCGAGTCCTCGGTAACCCCCAGTGGAGAAGCAGCGCAGGCGCCTGCAGGCGCCATTAACAAGCGGGGCTGGGCAGGGGGGCGCAGCGCGGGCTGCATCGCTTAAGTAAGAATCTGGCCTGAATACCTGAGCACTATCTGGCGAAATAATTTGGGCTAACAAACCAGACTGTGGGATATCTACTACGTGAAAAGCCAGCCCCAACCTAAGACCGCCAGGCCCGTGCACGGAACAAAGAATTGAACAGAGATAGCCGGCTGCAGACCTTCCCCCCTCGGTGATAGGCAGCCAGAGCGGAAGGGGGCAATCGCAGCCCCAGAGAGACATTATCTATAAAACTGTAAGCAGGCTTCTTTGCTAACTAAAACTTCTTGGGGTCTGGGACGGTTAACATCTGCCTAAGAAGGTGCGCGGTTTTGCGCCCAGATAACCAGTGGCGGGAGGCGATAAGTCGCAGCATTGGCGCTCGCCAAACACCTCATCACTTGAGCTGCTCGGACCTGGGAAGAGCACAATACTCAGGCCCAACTGAGTCTGCGCCTCTGAGGACTATCCGAGTGCCTGAACCTGGCGGCTTGGACCTGGGAGGTACATGCAACCCAGGGCCAGCCTTGGATTGTTTCAGCGGAACAACCTAGAGCCCGAGCAGTGTGGGCAGGGAGGCTACCGCAGCGCAGTGCGCGGGGCAGACCCAGTGTGGCTGAGGCACTGCGGCGCTGCGCCAGTGTTATTTGCTTGCAGCATCCCTCCCTCCCTCCCCACAGCGCGACTGAACAAAGAGAAGAAATACAGTTCCACCCATCAGAACACTGACACAAGCTTCCCTAACCAGGAAACCTTGACAAGCCACCTGTACAAACCCACACACAGTGAGGAATAGCCACAATAAAAGAACTCCACAAACTGCCAGAATACAGAAAGGACACCCCATACTCAGCAATTTAAACAAGATGAAGAGACAGAGGAATAGCCAGCAGATAAAGGAACAGGATAAATGCCCACCAAACCAAACAAAAAGAGGAAGAGATAGGGAATCTACCTGATAAAGAATTCCGAATAATGATAGTGAAATTGATCCAAAATCTAGAAATTAAAATGGAATCACAGATAAATAGCTTGGAGACAAGGATTGAGAAGATGCAAGAAAGGTTTAACAAGGACCTAGAAGAAATAAAAAGAGTCAATATACAATGAATAATGCAATAAATGAAATTAAAAAACACTCTGGAGGCAACAAATAGTAGAATAACAGAGGCAGAAGATAGGATTAGTGAATTAGAAGATAGAATGGTAGAAATAAATGAATCAGAGAGAATAAAAGAAAAAGCGAATTAAAAGAAATGAGGACAATCTCAGAGACCTCCAGGACAATATTAAGCGCTACAACATTGAATCATAGGGGTTCCAGAAGAAGAAGACAAAAGAAAGACCATGAGAAAATACTTGAGGAGATAATAGTTGAAAACTTCCCTAAACTGGGAAGGAAATAATCACCCAAGTCCAAGAAACCCAGAGAATCCCAAACAGGATAAACCCAAGCGAAACACCCCAAGACACATATTACTCAAATTAACAAAGATCAAACACAAAGAACAAATATTAAAAGCAGCAAGGGAAAAACAACAAATAACACACAAGGAATTCCCATAAGGATAACAGCTGATCTTTCAATAGAAACTCTTCAAGCCAGGAGGAATGGCAAGACATACTTAAAATGATGAAGAAAATAACCTACAGCCCAGATTATTGTACCCAGCAAGGATTTCATTCAAGTATGAAGGAGAAATCAAAAGCTTCTCAGATAAGCAAAAGCTGAGAGAATTCTGCACCACCAAACCAGCTCTACAACAAATACTAAAGGATATTCTCTAGACAGGAAACACAAAAATGGTGTATAAATTCAGACCCCAAACAATAAAGTAAATGGCAGCAGGATCATACTTATCAGTAATTACCTTAAGCGTAAATGGGTTGAATGCCCCAACCAAAAAGACAAAGACTGGCTGAATGGATACAAAAACAAGACCCCTACATATGTTGTCTACAGGAGACCCACCTCAAAACAGGGGACACATACAGACTGAAAGTGAAGGGCTGGAAAAAGATTTTCCATGCAAATAGGGACCAAAAGAAAGCAGGAGTAGCAATACTCATATCAGATAAAATAGACTTTAAAACAAAGGCTGTGAAAAGAGACAAAGAAGGTCACTACATAATGATCAAAGGATCAATCCAAGAAGAAGATATAACAATTATAAATATATATGCACCCAACAGGAGCACACAGTATGTAAGACAAATGCTAACAAGTATGAAAGGAGAAATTAACAATAACACAATAATAGTGGGAGACTTTAATACCCCACTCACACCTATGGATAGATCAACTAAACAGAAAATTAATAAGGAAACACAAACTTTAAAGCGATACAATAGACCAGTTAGACCTAATTGATATCTATAGGACATTTCATCCCAAAACAATGAATTTCACCTTTTTCTCAAGCGCACATGGAACCTTCTCCAGGATAGATCACATCCTGGGCCATAAAGCTAGCCTTGGTAAATTCAAAAAAATAGAAATCATTCAAGCATCTTTTCTGACCACAATGCAGTAAGATTAGATCTCAATTACAGGGAAAAACTATTAAAAATTCCAACATATGGAGGCTGAACAACACGCTGCTGAATAACAAACAAATCACAGAAGAAATCAAAAAAAGAAATCAAAATTTGCATAGAAGCGAATGAAAATGAAAACACAACAACCCAAAACCTGTGGGACACAGTAAAAGCAGTCCTAAGGGGAAAGTTCATAGCAATACAGGCACACCTCAAGAAACAAAAAAAGTCAAATAAATAACCTAACTCTACACCTCAAACAACTAGAAAAGGAAGAAATGAAGAACCCCAGGGTTAGTAGAAGGAAAGAAATCTTAAAAATTAGAGCAGAAATAAATGCAAAAGAAACAAAAGAGACCATAGCAAAAATCAACAAAGCCAAAAGCTGGTTCTTTGAAAGGATAAATAAAATTGACAAACCATTAGCCAGACTCATCAAGAAACAAAGGGAGAAAAATCAAATCAATAAAATTAGAAATGACAGTGGAGAGATCACAACAGACAACATAGAAATACAAAGGATCATAAGAGACTATTATCAACAATTATATGCCAATAAAATGGACAACGAGGAAGAAATGGACAAATTCTTAGAAAAGTACAACTTTCCAAAACTCGACCAGGAAGAAATAGAAAACCTTAACAGACCCATCACAAGCATGGAAATTGAAACTGTAATCAAAAATCTTCCAGCAAACAAAAGCCCAGGTCCAGGCGGCTTCACAGCTGAATTCTACCAAAAATTTAGAGAAGAGCTAACACCTATCCTGCTCAAACTCTTCCAGAAAATTGCAGAGGAAGGTAAACTTCCAAACTCATTCTATGAGGCCACCATCACCCTAATACCAAAACCTGACAAAGATGCCACAAAAAAAAAAAACTATAGGCCAATATCACTGATGAACATAGATGCAAAAATCCTAAACAAAATTCTAGCAATCAGAATCCAACAACACATTAAAAGATCATACACCATGACCAAGTGGGCTTTATCCCAGGGATGCAAGGATTCTTCAATATCCATAAATCAATCAATGTAATACACCACATTAACAAATTGAAAAACAAAAACCATATGATTATCTCAATAGATGCAGAAAGCCTTTGACAAAATTCAACACCCATTTATGATAAAAACTCTCCAGAAAGCAGGAATAGAAGGAACATACCTCAACATAATAAAAGCTATATATGACAAACCCACAGCAAACATTATCCTCAATGGTGAAAAATTGAAAGCATTTCCTCTAAAGTCAGGAACAAAACAAGGGTGCCCACTTTCACCATTACTATTCAACATAGTTTTGGAAGTTTTGGCTACAGCAATCAGAGCAGAAAAAGAAATAAAAGGAATCAAATTGGAAAGAAGAAGTAAAACTCTCACTATTTGCAGATGACATGATCCTCTACATAGAAAACCCTAAAGACTCCACCAGAAAATTACTAGAACTAATCAATGATTATAGTAAAGTTGCAGGATATAAAATCAACACACAGAAATCCCTTGCATTCCTATACACTAATAATGAGAAAACAGAAAAGAAATTAAGGAAACAATTCCATTCACCATTGCAGCAGAAGAGAATAAAATACTTAGGAATATATCTACCTAAAGAAACTAAAGACCTATATATAGAAAACTATAAAACACTGGTGAAAGAAATCAAAGAGGACACTAATAGATGGAGAAATATACCATGTTCATGGATTGGAAGAATCAATATAGTGAAAATGAGTATACTACCCAAAGCAATTTATAGATTCAATGCAATCCCTATCAAGCTACCAACAGTATTCTTCACAGAGCTAGAACAAATAATTTCACAATTTGTATGGAAATACAAAAAACCTCGAATAGCCAAAGCGATCTTGAGAAAGAAAAATGGAACTGGAGGAATCAACCTACCTGACTTCAGGCTCTACTACAAAGCCACAGTTATCAAGACAGTATGGTACTGGCACAAAGACAGAAATATAGATCAATGGAACAAAATAGAAAGCCCAGAGATAAATCCCACGCACATATGGACACCTTATCTTTGACAAAGGAGGCAAGAATATACAGTGGATTAAAGACAATCTCTTTAACAAGTGGTGCTGGGAAATCTGGTCAACCACTTGTAAAAGAATGAAACTAGAACACTTTCTAACACCATATACAAAAATAAACTCAAAATGGATTAAAGATCTCAACATAAGACCAGAAACTATAAAACTCCTAGAGGAGAACATAGGCAAAACACTCTCTGACATACATCACAGCAGGATCCTCTATGACCCACCTCCCAGAATATTGGAAATAAAAGCAAAAATAAACAAATGGGACCTAATTAAACTTAAAAGCTTCTGCACATCAAAGGAAACTATTAGCAAGGTGAAAAGACAGCCTTCAGAATGGGAGAAAATAATAGCAAATGAAGCAACCGACAAACAACTAATCTCAAAAATATACAAGCAACTCCTACAGCTCAACTCCAGAAAAATAAATGACCCAATCAAAAAATGGGCCAAAGATCTAAATAGACATTTCTCCAAAGAAGACATACAGATGGCTAACAAACACTTGAAAAGATGTTCAACATCACTCTTTATCAGAGAAATGCAAATCAAAACCACTATGAGGTACCATTTCACACCAGTCAGAATGGCTGCGATCCAAAAGTCTACAAATAATAAATGCTGGAGAGGGTGTGGAGAAAAGGGAACCCTCTTACACTGTTGGTGGGAATGCAAATTAGTACAGCCACTATGGAGAACAGTGTGGAGATTCCTTAAAAAACTGGAAATAGAACTGCCTTATGATCCAGCAATCCCACTGCTGGGCATACACACTGAGAAACCAGAAGGGAAAGAGACACGTGTACCCCAATGTTCATCGCAGCACTGTTTATAATAGCCAGGACATGGAAGCAACCTAGATGTCCATCAGCAGATGAATGGATAAGAAAGCTGTGGTACATATACACAATGGAGTATTACTCAGCCATTAAAAAGAATACATTTGAATCAGTTTCTAATGAGGTGGATGAAACTGGAGACTATTATACAGAGTGAAGTAAGCCAGAAGGAAAAACATAAATACAGTATACTAGCATGTATATGGAATTTAGAAAGATGGTAGCGATAACCCTGTGTGCGAGACAGCAAAAGAGACACTGATGTATAGAACAGTCTTATGGACTCTGTGGGAGAGGGTGGGAAGATTTGGGAGAATGTCATTGAAACATGTGAAATGTCATGTATGAAACGAGATGCCAGTCCAGGTTCAGTGCGATGCTGGATGCTTGGGGCTGGTGCGCTGGGAAGGCCCAGGGGATGGTATGGGGAGGTTGGGAGGAGGATGGAAAAGGAGGCTGTGGGAGTGCATCTCAGGGCCAGGTGCCATCACAGGGTCACCTGGCCAAGGGCACCTGTCACCTCCCATGGGCCCCAGGCAAGGGTGGTTGGCCTGCCCCTTGCATGCCAAATGCCAGAGTGGGGATCAAAGCTAGCTCTGACAGAAGGAAGCAAACAGCAATGGGCAGCCTTTTGCAAGCAGTTGCTGGGCCACCCTGCATTAGGCTCCCCAGGCGAAAATGCATTTGGGAACTCTAGTCCCGGGCCCAGGTGGTGCCCAGGGTGTTCTGCGTGCAGGAGCCAAGCATGGTGCAGACAGGCTAGGCTCGTGAGCTCTCTTCTGCAGTGCAAGCATGATGGAACAGCC
>NW_027220177.1:0-6620 GCF_027580195.1 Bos mutus
GAGCAGGCAGCACGCACCGCAGGCAATAATCCGGAGCTGAGCAGGGAACACGCAGTACAGCGCGTAAGAAGCGAGCAGGCGAATCAGGCAAGCAGCGCAACATCAAGCAGCATCAGAACGCGACTCAGGAGCTACAGAGGGCAGCGAGCCAAATCGACAGGCATCACACCTGAGCAGGCGAAATCGAGTGAGCGAATGGGCTAGGGCTAAAGCAGCTAGCAGGCAATCACGCGTCAGCGGCACTGGAGCACAGGACAGCCTGAAGCTGCAGCAAATCCAGGGGCAACAGAGGAGCAGACTCAGCAGCTATGCGGCACGTCAATCAGGCACTAAGCAGAGCAGATCACGGCCAGCAGGCATATCTGGAGCTGAGCAGCGTACAGGCTAGCAGACGAATCGCTAGGCGCCGTCCGGCGCATACGCTAGGGCAAAATCAAGAGGCGAGCGCGCAGAGATTACGCGCTCGCGGCATCACAGACAGCGGACGGCGCCCGCCATGTATGCTATGACGGCTCACGATATACGGACAACCGGAAGCCTCAGGCGAATGCTGACACTGCGAGGAATCCACACGCGGCATAGGCTGGCCTGCGGATGTACCGGCTCAATACAGCAGCGGCCTATCACTGCAGGCATTAGCGGAAACCAGAGCAAATATGAAGTGTAGCGGATAAACGGTGGCGCAGTCGGACGGCACATGTAGCCCAATATCAGCGACCAGGTAGCGGCCACTCGAGCAAATCATGGAGCTGAGCAGGCAGGAAATCACGGAGTCTCAGCAGGCAATAATCATGGAGTTGGAGTGACTGTACGACGTGGCTAAGCAGACTTAATCATGGACTCTGCAGGCACCAAAGCCGTGACGAGTAGGACAGGAATTCTCCAGCCAGGGGCAATAATCAAGGAGCTGAGGAGTGCGCACGAATCACAGAGTTCGAACAGGCATGAATCAAGATGCTGAGCAGAGCAGGAATCAGCCAGCAGCTCAGCGCAGAGCAATAATCATGGGCTGGGCAGGCGGGAATCGCAGGCAGGATCCAGCTCAGCAGGCATAATCATGGAGCTCAGCAGGGAGGAATCACGCCGCTCAGCAGGCTATAATCATGGAGCTTAGCAGACTGTAATGACGAGGCTAAGCAGACTCTAATCACGTGACTCAGCAGGCTCTAAACCCGAGACTGAACAGACACAAATTACACAGCTCAGCAGACAATAATCAAGGATCTGAACAGGCACAAATCTCGCAGCTCAGCAGCAGGCCATAATAAAAGAGCTGAGCAGGCACGAATCTCGCAGATCAGCAGGGAATAATCAAGGAGCTGAGCAGGCACGAATCACGCAGCTCAGCAGGCAATAATCAAGGAGCTGAGCAGACGTAATGACGTGGCTAAGAGGACTCTAATCACGTGACTCTGCAGGCGCTAAACGCTTGAGTGAGAGGACATGAATCACACAGCTAAGCAGGCAATAATCAAGGAGCTGAGCAGGCACGAATCATGAAGCTCAACAGGCAATAATAAAGGTGCTGAGCAAGCAGGAATCATGCAGCTCAGCAGGCAATAATCATGGACTTGAGCAGGCAGGAATCACGCAGCTCAGCAGGGAATAATCATGGAGTTGAGCAGACTGTAATGTCGTGGCTAAGCAGACTAATCACGTGACTCAGCAGGATCTAAACCCGTGAGTGAGCAGACAGGAGTCATGCAGCTCAGCAAGCAATAATCATGGAGCTGAGCAGACTGTAATGAAGTGGCTAAGCAGACCCTAGTCACGTGACTCACCAGGCTCTAAACCCGGTACTGAACAGACACGAGTCACGCACCTCAGCAGGCAATAATCATGGAGCTGAGCACGCACAAATCACGCAGCTCAGCTGGCAATAAAGAAGGAGCTGAGCAGGCACGAATCTCGCAGCTCATCAGGCAATAATCAAGGAGCTGAGCAGGCACGGATCACCCAGCTCAGCAGGCAGTAATCATAGAGCTCAGAAGGCAGGAATCACGAGCTCAGCAGGCTATAATCAGGAGCTGAGCAGACTGTAATGACGTGGCTAAGCAGACTCTAATCACGTGACTCAGCAGGCTCTAAACCCGTGACTGAGCAGACACGAATCACGAAGCTCAGCAGACAATAATCAAGGAGCTGATCAGGCACGAATCTGGCAGCTCAGCAGGCCATAATAAAAGAGCTGAGCAGGAACGAATCTCGCAGATCAGCAGGCAATAATCCAGGAGCTGAGCAGGCTCGAATCTCGCAGATGAGCAGGTTATAATCAAGGAGCTGAGAAGGCACGAATCACGCAGCTGAGCAGGCAATAATCAAGGAGCTGAGCAGACTGTAATGAAGTGGCTAAGCAGACACGAGTCACGTGACTCAGCAGGCTCTAAACCCGTGACTGAGCAGATACAAGTCATGCAGCTCAGCAGGCAATAATCATGGAGCTGAGCAGGCAAGAATCACGCAGCTGAACAGGCAATAATCATATAGCTGAGCAGACTGTGAAACGTAATCATATAGCTGAGCAGACTGAATCTAATCACGTGACTCAGCAGGGTCTAAACCCGTGACTGAGCAGGGACGAATCACCCAACTCAGCAGGGAATAATCATAGAGCTGAGCAGACTGTAATGATGTGGCTAAGCAGACTCCAATCACGTGACTCAGCAGGGTCTACACCCGTGACTGAGCAGGCACGAATCACCCAGCTCAGCAGGCAATAATCATGGAGCTGAGCAGACTGTAATGAAGTGGCTAAGCAGACACTAGTCACGTGACTCAGCAGGCTCTAATCCCGTGACTGAGCAGATACGAGTCATGCAGCTCAGCAGGCAATAATCATGGAGCAGAGCAGGCATGAATCACGGAGTTCAGCTGGCAATAATCAAGGAGCGCAGCAGGCACGAATCACGCAGCTCAGTAGGCAGTAATCAAGGAGCTGAGCAGGCACAAAATACACAGCTCACTAGGCAATAATCATGGAGCTGAGCAGGCAGGAATCACGCAGTTCAGCAGGCAATAATCATGGAGCTTAGCAGGCAAGAATTACGCAGCTGAACAGGGAATAATCATGTAGCTGAGCAGACTGTAATAACGTAGCTAAGCAGAATCTAATCACCTGACTCAGCAGACTCTAAACCCACCTGAGCTCAGCACGAATCACGCAGCTAAACCAGGCAATAATGAGCTGAGCAGACACGAATCACGCAGCTCAGCAGGCAATAATCATGGAGCTGAGCAGGCAGGAATCACGCAGTTCAGCAGGCAATAATCATGGAGTTGAGCAGACTGTAATGACGTGGCTAAGCAGACTCTAATCAAGTGACTCTGCAGGCACTAAAGCCGTGACGGAGAGGACAGGAATTTCCCAGCTAAGCAGGCAATAATCAAGGAGCTGAGGAGGCACGAATCACAGAGTTCAACAGGCAATAATCAAGATGCTGAGCAGGCAGGAATCATACAGCTCAGCAGGCAATAATCATAGAGCTGAGCAGGCAGGAATCATGCAGCTCAGCAGGCAATAATCAAGGAGTTGAGCAGGCACGAATCACCCAGCTCAGCAGGCAATAATCATGGAGCTCAGCAGGGAGGAATCACGCCGCTCAGCAGGCTATAATCATGGAGCTTAGCAGACTGTAATGACGAGGCTAAGCAGACTCTAATCACGTGACTCAGCAGGCTCTAAACCCGAGACTGAACAGACACAAATTACACAGCTCAGCAGACAATAATCAAGGATCTGAACAGGCACAAATCTCGCAGCTCAGCAGGCCATAATAAAAGAGCTGAGCAGGCACGAATCTCGCAGATCAGCAGGGAATAATCAAGGAGCTGAGCAGGCACGAATCACGCAGCTCAGCAGGCAATAATCAAGGAGCTGAGCAGACGTAATGACGTGGCTAAGAGGACTCTAATCACGTGACTCTGCAGGCGCTAAACGCTTGAGTGAGAGGACATGAATCACACAGCTAAGCAGGCAATAATCAAGGAGCTGAGCAGGCACGAATCATGAAGCTCAACAGGCAATAATAAAGGTGCTGAGCAAGCAGGAATCATGCAGCTCAGCAGGCAATAATCATGGACTTGAGCAGGCAGGAATCACGCAGCTCAGCAGGGAATAATCATGGAGTTGAGCAGACTGTAATGTCGTGGCTAAGCAGACTAATCACGTGACTCAGCAGGATCTAAACCCGTGAGTGAGCAGACAGGAGTCATGCAGCTCAGCAAGCAATAATCATGGAGCTGAGCAGACTGTAATGAAGTGGCTAAGCAGACCCTAGTCACGTGACTCACCAGGCTCTAAACCCGGTACTGAACAGACACGAGTCACGCACCTCAGCAGGCAATAATCATGGAGCTGAGCACGCACAAATCACGCAGCTCAGCTGGCAATAAAGAAGGAGCTGAGCAGGCACGAATCTCGCAGCTCATCAGGCAATAATCAAGGAGCTGAGCAGGCACGGATCACCCAGCTCAGCAGGCAGTAATCATAGAGCTCAGAAGGCAGGAATCACGAGCTCAGCAGGCTATAATCAGGGAGCTGAGCAGACTGTAATGACGTGGCTAAGCAGACTCTAATCACGTGACTCAGCAGGCTCTAAACCCGTGACTGAGCAGACACGAATCACGAAGCTCAGCAGACAATAATCAAGGAGCTGATCAGGCACGAATCTGGCAGCTCAGCAGGCCATAATAAAAGAGCTGAGCAGGAACGAATCTCGCAGATCAGCAGGCAATAATCCAGGAGCTGAGCAGGCTCGAATCTCGCAGATGAGCAGGTTATAATCAAGGAGCTGAGAAGGCACGAATCACGCAGCTGAGCAGGCAATAATCAAGGAGCTGAGCAGACTGTAATGAAGTGGCTAAGCAGACACGAGTCACGTGACTCAGCAGGCTCTAAACCCGTGACTGAGCAGATACAAGTCATGCAGCTCAGCAGGCAATAATCATGGAGCTGAGCAGGCAAGAATTACGCAGCTGAACAGGCAATAATCATATAGCTGAGCAGACTGTAATAACGTTGCTAAGCAGAATCTAATCACGTGACTCAGCAGGGTCTAAACCCGTGACTGAGCAGGGACGAATCACCCAACTCAGCAGGGAATAATCATAGAGCTGAGCAGACTGTAATGATGTGGCTAAGCAGACTCCAATCACGTGACTCAGCAGGGTCTACACCCGTGACTGAGCAGGCACGAATCACCCAGCTCAGCAGGCAATAATCATGGAGCTGAGCAGACTGTAATGAAGTGGCTAAGCAGACACTAGTCACGTGACTCAGCAGGCTCTAATCCCGTGACTGAGCAGATACGAATCATGCAGCTCAGCAGCAGGCAATAATCATGGAGCAGAGCAGGCATGAATCACGGAGTTCAGCTGGCAATAATCAAGGAGACTGAGCAGGCACGAATC
This sequence comes from Bos mutus, assembly GCF_027580195.1. NCBI lineage: Eukaryota > Metazoa > Chordata > Mammalia > Artiodactyla > Bovidae > Bos > Bos mutus. The sequence goes on from NW_027220177.1 coordinate 5,410, forward strand.
ACGCAGCTCAGTAGGCAGTAATCAAGGAGCTGAGCAGGCACAAATCACACAGCTCACTAGGCAATAATCATGGAGCTGAGCAGGCAGGAATCACACGCAGTTCAGCAGGCAGTAATAATCATGGCACAAAATACACAGCTCAGCAGGCAAGAATGGACTGAGCTGAACAGGGAATAATCAATCAGCTGAGCAGCTGAACAGGAATAACTGTAGCAGAGCAGACTGCAAGCAGAATCTAATCACCTAGCTAAGCAGAATCTAAAACCCTGACTGAGCAGACTCTAAACCCGTGACTGAGCAGGCAATAATCAGGAGCTCAGCAGGCAATAATCAAGGAGCTGAGCAGGCACAGCTCAGCAGGGATAATCATGGAGCTGAGCAGGCAGGAATCACGCAGTTTAGCAGGGAATAATCATGGAGTTGAGCAGACTGTAATGACGTGGCTAAGCAGACTCTAATCAAGTGACTCTGCAGGCACTAAAGCCGTGACTGAGAGGACAGGAATTTCCCAGCTAAGCAGGCACAATCAAGGAGCCGAGGAGGCACGAATCACAGAGTCCAACAGGCAATAATCAAGATGCTGAGCAGGCAGGAATCATACAGCTCAGCAGGCAATAATCATGGAGCTGAGCAGGCAGGAATCATGCAGCTCAGCAGGCATAATCAAGAGTTGAGCAGGCACGAATCACCCAGCTCAGCAGGCAATAATCATGGAGCTCAGCAGGAGGAATCACGCCGCTCAGCAGGCTATAATCATGGAGCTTAGCAGACTGTAATGACGAGGCTAAGCAGACTCTAATCACGTGACTCAGCAGGCTCTAAACCCGAGACTGAACAGACACGAATCACGCAGCTCAGCAGGCAATAATCATGGAGCTAATCACAAATCTGAACAGGCACAAAGAAGGAGCTGAGCAGGCAGCTCAGCAGGCATCAGGCAATAATAAAAGAGCTGAGCAGGCACGAATCACGCAGCTCAGCAGGCAATAATCAAGGAGCTGAGCAGGCACGAATCACCCAGCTCAGCAAGCAATAATCATGGAGCTGAGCAGACTGTAATGAAGTGGCTAAGAGGACTCTAATCACGTGACTCTGCAGGGCTAAACGCTTGGACTGAACAGGACACGAATCACACAGCTCAGCAGGCAATAATCAGGGAGCTGAGCAGGCACGAATGCTGAGCAGGCACGGATCACCCAGCTCAGCAGGCA
>NW_027220178.1:0-24473 GCF_027580195.1 Bos mutus
CGTGCCTGATCATGCACTGATCACGTGCCTGATCATGCACTGATCACGTGACTGATCATGCACTGATCACGTGACTGATCATGCACTGATCACGTGGCTGATCATGCACTGATCACGTGACTGATCATGCACTGATCACGTGGCTGATCATGCACACTGATCACGTGGCTGATCATGCACTGATCACGTGGCTGATCATGCACTGATCACGTGGCTGATCATGCACTGATCACGTGGCTGATCATGCACTGATCACGTGGCTGATCATGCACTGATCACGTGGCTGATCATGCACACTGATCACGTGGCTGATCATGCACTGATCACGTGGCTGATCATGCACTGATCACGTGGCTGATCATGCACTGATCACGTGGCTGATCATGCACTGATCACGTGGCTGATCATGCACTGATCACGTGGCTGATCATGCACTGATCACGTGGCTGATCATGCACTGATCGTGGCTGATCATGCACTGATCACGTGGCTGATCATGCCTGATCATGCCTGATCATACACTGATCACGTGACTGATCATGCACTGATCACGTGGCTGATCATGCACTGATCACGTGGCTGATCATGCACTGATCACGTGGCTGATCATGCACTGATCACGTGACTGATCATGCACTGATCACGTGGCTGATCATGCACTGATCACGTGGCTGATCATGCACTGATCACGTGGCTGATCATGCACTGATCACGTGGCTGATCATGCACTGATCACGTGACTGATCATGCACTGATCACGTGACTGATCATGCACTGATCACGTGGCTGATCATGCACTGATCACGTGGCTGATCATGCACTGATCACGTGACTGATCATGCACTGATCACGTGGCTGATCATGCACTGATCACGTGGCTGATCATGCACTGATCACGTGGCTGATCATGCACTGATCACGTGACTGATCATGCACTGATCACGTGGCTGATCATGCACTGATCACGTGGCTGATCATGCACTGATCACGTGGCTGATCATGCACTGATCACGTGACTGATCATGCACTGATCACGTGGCTGATCATGCACTGATCACGTGGCTGATCATGCACTGATCACGTGGCTGATCATGCACTGATCACGTGGCTGATCATGCACTGATCACGTGACTGATCATGCACTGATCACGTGGCTGATCATGCACTGATCACGTGGCTGATCTGATCATGCACTGATCACGTGCCTGATCATGCACTGATCACGTGTGGCTGATCATGCACTGATCACGTGGCTGATCATGCACTGATCACGTGGCTGATCATGCACTGATCACGTGGCTGATCATGCACTGATCACGTGGCTGATCATGCACTGATCACGTGACTGATCATGCACTGATCACGTGGCTGATCATGCACTGATCACGTGGCTGATCATGCACACTGATCACGTGGCTGATCATGCACTGATCACGTGGCTGATCATGCACTGATCGTGGACTGATCATGCACTGATCACGTGGCTGATCATGCACTGATCACGTGGCTGATCATGCACTGATCACGTGGCTGATCATGCACTGATCACGTGGCTGATCATGCACTGATCACGTGGCTGATCATGCACTGATCACGTGGCTGATCATGCACTGATCACGTGGCTGATCATGCACTGATCACGTGGCTGATCATGCACTGATCACGTGGCTGATCATGCACTGATCACGTGACTGATCATGCACTGATCACGTGGCTGATCATGCACTGATCACGTGGCTGATCATGCACACTGATCACGTGGCTGATCATGCACTGATCACGTGGCTGATCATGCACTGATCACGTGGCTGATCATGCACTGATCACGTGGCTGATCATGCACTGATCACGTGGCTGATCATGCACTGATCATCACGTGACTGATCATGCACTGATCACGTGGCTGATCATGCACTGATCACGTGGCTGATCGGCTGATCATGCACTGATCACGTGGCTGATCATGCACTGATCACGTGGCTGATCATGCACTGATCACGTGGCTGATCATGCACTGATCACGTGGCTGATGATCATGCACTGATCACGTGGCTGATCATGCACTGATCACGTGGCTGATCATGCACTGATCACGTGGCTGATCATGCACTGATGACGTGACTGATCATGCACTGATCACGTGGCTGATCATGCACTGATCACGTGGCTGATCATGCACTGATCACGTGGCTGATCATGCACTGATCACGTGGCTGATCATGCACTGATCACGTGGCTGATCATGCACTGATCACGTGGCTGATCATGCACTGATCACGTGGCTGATCATGCACTGATCACGTGGCTGATCATGCACTGATCACGTGGCTGATCATGCACTGATCACGTGGCTGATCATGCACTGATCACGTGGCTGATCATGCACTGATCACGTGGCTGATCATGCACTGATCACGTGGCTGATCATCATGCACTGATCACGTGGCTGATCATGCACTGATCACGTGGCTGATCATGCACTGATCACGTGGCTGATCATGCACTGATCACGTGGCTGATCATGCACTGATCACGTGGCTGATCATGCACTGATCACGTGGCTGATCATGCACTGATCACGTGGCTGATCATGCACTGATCACGTGGCTGATCATGCACTGATCACGTGACTGATCATGCACTGATCGTGTGCTGATCATGCACTGATCACGTGGCTGATCATGCACTGATCACGTGGCTGATCATGCACTGATCACGTGGCTGATCATGCACTGATCACGTGACTCATGCACTGATCACGTGGCTGATCATGCACTGATCACGTGGCTGATCATGCACTGATCACGTGGCTGATCATGCACTGATCACGTGGCTGATCATGCACTGATCACGTGGCTGATCATGCACTGATCACGTGGCTGATCATGCACTGATCACGTGGCTGATCATGCACTGATCACGTGGCTGATCATGCACTGATCACGTGGCTGATCATGCACTGATCACGTGTGGCTGATCATGCACTGATCACGTGGCTGCTGATCATGCACTGATCACGTGGCTGATCATGCACTGATCGTGGCTGATCATGCACTGATCACGTGACTGATCATGCACTGATCACGTGGCTGATCATGCACTGATCACGTGGCTGATCATGCACTGATCACGTGGCTGATCATGCACTGATCACGTGGCTGATCATGCACTGATCACGTGGCTGATCATGCACTGATCACGTGGCTGATCATGCACTGATCACGTGGCTGATCATGCACTGATCACGTGGCTGATCATGCACTGATCACGTGGCTGATCATGCACTGATCACGTGGCTGATCATGCACTGATCACGTGGCTGATCATGCACTGATCACGTGGCTGATCATGCACTGATCACGTGACTGATCATGCACTGATCACGTGGCTGATCATGCACTGATCACGTGGCTGATCATGCACTGATCACGTGGCTGATCATGCACTGATCACGTGGCTGATCATGCACTGATCACGTGGCTGATCATGCACTGATCACGTGGCTGATCATGCACTGATCGTGGCTGATCATGACTGATCACGTGGCTGATCATGCACTGATCACGTGGCTGATCATGCACTGATCACGTGGCTGATCATGCACTGATCACGTGGCTGATCATGCACTGATCACGTGGCTGATCATGCACTGATCACGCTGCTGATCATGCACTGATCACGTGGCTGATCATGCACTGATCACGTGGCTGATCATGCACTGATCACGTGGCTGATCATGCACTGATCACGTGGCTGATCATGCACTGATCACGTGGCTGATCATGCACTGATCACGTGGCTGATCATGCACTGATCACGTGACTGATCATGCACTGATCACGTGACTGATCATGCACTGATCACGTGGCTGATCATGCACTGATCACGTGGCTGATCATGCACTGATCACGTGGCTGATCATGCACTGATCACGTGGCTGATCATGCACTGATCACGTGACTGATCATGCACTGATCACGTGACTGATCATGCACTGATCACGTGGCTGATCATGCACTGATCACGTGGCTGATCATGCACTGATCACGTGGCTGATCATGCACTGATCACGTGACTGATCATGCACTGATCACGTGGCTGATCATGCACTGATCACGTGGCTGATCATGCACTGATCACGTGGCTGATCATGCACTGATCACGTGGCTGATCATGCACTGATCACGTGGCTGATCATGCACTGATCACGTGACTGATCATGCACTGATCACGTGGCTGATCATGCACTGATCACGTGGCTGATCATGCACTGATCACGTGGCTGATCATGCACTGATCACGTGGCTGATCATGCACTGATCACGCACTGATCACGTGATCTGATCATGCACTGATCACGTGCTGATCATGCACTGATCACGTGGCTGATCATGCACTGATCACGTGCTGATCATGCACTGATCACGTGGCTGATCATGCACTGATCACGTGGCTGCTGATCATGCACTGATCACGTGACTGCTGATCATGCACTGATCACGTGGCTGATCATGCACTGATCACGTGGCTGATCATGCACTGATCACGTGGCTGATCATGCACTGATCACGTGACTGATCATGCACTGATCACGTGGCTGATCATGCACTGATCACGTGGCTGATCATGCACTGATCACTGATGGCTGATCATGCACTGATCACGTGCTGATCATGCACTGATCACGTGGCTGATCATGCACTGATCACGTGACTGATCATGCACTGATCACGTGGCTGATCATGCACTGATCACGTGGCTGATCATGCACTGATCACGTGGCTGATCATGCACTGATCACGTGACTGATCATGCACTGATCACGTGGCTGATCATGCACTGATCACGTGGCTGATCATGCACTGATCACGTGGCTGATCATGCACTGATCACGTGGCTGATCATGCACTGATCACGTGGCTGATCATGCACTGATCACGTGACTGATCATGCACTGATCACGTGACTGATCATGACTGATCACGTGGCGCTGACCATGCTTTGATCACCTGACTGATTATGCAACGATTGTGTAGCTGTCATGCACTGATCACATGACTGCGCATGCCATGGATACGTGACTGATCATGCATTGATCACGTGGATATCATGCACTGATCACGTGGCTAATCATACATTGATCACGTAACTAATGATGCAATGATCATGAAGCTGATCGTACACTGATCATGTGACTTTCATGTGATCACGTTTGATCATGCAGTGATCACGTGGCTGATCATGCACTGATCACGTGGCTGATCATACACTGATCACGTGGCTGATAATGCACTAATCACGTGGCTGATCATGCGTATCATGCAGTCATGCACATCACGTGGTGATCATGCACTGATCACGTGGCTGATCATGCACTGATCACGTGGCTGATCATGCACTAATCACGTGGCTAATCATACATTGATCACGTAACTAATCATGCACTGATCGCTATCATGCAATCTTGCCTGATCGTGGCTGATCACGTGGCTGATCACTGATCACGCACTGATCATGCACTGAACGTGGCTATCATGCACTGATCACATGACGGCACATGAACTGATCACGTGGATATCATACACTGATCAAGTGACAAATCATACACTAATCACGTGTGACTGATCATGCACTGATCACCTGGCTATCATGCACTGATCATCGTGGCTGATCATGCTGATCACTGATCTCGTGGCTGATCATGCACTGTTAAGCTGGCTATCATACACTGATCACGTGACTAATCATGCACTCTTCACCTGCGTGATCATGCACTGATCGCGTTGTTGATCATGCACTGATCACGCGGCTGCTGATCATACACTGAACACGTGACTGTGCATGCACTGATAACGTGGTTCATCATTCACTGATCACGCGTGGTGATGGTGATCATGCACTGAGTACGTGGCTGATCATGCACTGATCACTTAGCTATCATGCACTGATAACATTCACTGACTGCGCATGCACAGATAACGTGACTGATCATGCACTGATCACGTGTCTATCATGCACTGATCACGTGTCAATCATGATCACTGAACACGTGGCTGATTATGCACTGATCTGATCACATGCACTGATCACGTGGCTGATCATGCACTGATCACGTGGCTGATCACACAGTGATCACGTGGCTGATCATGCACTGATTACGTGGCTTATCATGCACTGATCACGTGGCTTATCATCTGATCACGTGGCTGATCACTGTGGCGTGGCTGCATGCACTGACCACGTGACTGATCATGCACTGATCCCATGGCTTATCATGCACTGATCACATGATTGATCATGCAGTGGTCACGGTGCTATCATGCACTGATCACGTGGCTGATCATACACCGATCACGTGACTGATCATGCAATGATCACGTGCCTGATCATGCACAGATCACGTGGCTGATCATACACTGATAACGTGGATGATCATGCACTAATCACGTGGCTGATCATACACTGATCACGTGGCTGATCATGCAGTAATCACGTTGCTTATCATGCTGATCAGGTGGCTATCATGCACTGATTTCGTGGCTGATCATGCACTGATCACGTGTCTGATCGTACACTGATCACGTGGCTGATCACGCACGAATCACGTTGCTTATCTTGCACTGATCAGGTTGCTATCATGCACTGATCACGTGTCTGATCATACACTGATCACGTGACTGGGCATGCACTGATCACGTAACTGATCATGCACTGATTACGTGGCACTGATCACGTGGCTGATCATGCACTGATCACGTGGCTGATCATGCACTGATCATGAAGCGCGTGGCTGATCGTGGCTGATCATGCACTGATCACGTGGCTGATCATGCACTGATGATGGCTGGCTCATGCATGCACTGATCATGCACACGTGGCTGATCATGCACTGATCACGTGGCTGATCATGCACTGATCACGTGACTGATCATGCACTGATCACGTGACTGATCATGCACTGATCACGTGGCTGATCATGCACTGATCACGTGGCTGATCATGCACTGATCACGTGACTGATCATGCACTGATCACGTGACTGATCATGCACTGATCACGTGGCTGATCATGCACTGATCACGTGGCTGATCATGCACTGATCACGTGGCTGATCATGCACTGATCATGAAACTGATCATAAACTGATCACGTGACTGTGCATGCACTGATCACGTGGCTGATCATGCACTGATCACGTGGCTGATCATGCACTGATCACGTGGCTGATCATGCACTGATCACGTGGCTGATCATGCACTGATCACGTGGCTGATCATGCACTGATCACGTGACTGATCATGCACTGATCACGTGGCTGATCATGCACTGATCACGTGGCTGAACATGCACTGATCACGTAACTGATCATACACTGATCACGTGGCTCATCATGCACTGATCACGAAGCTGATCATACACTGATTACGTGACTGTGTATGCACTGATCACGTGGCTGATCATGCACTGATCACGTGGCTGATCATGCACTGATCACGTGGCTGATCATGCACTGATCACGTGGCTGATCATGCACTGATCACGTGGCTGATCATGCACTGATCACGTGGCTGATCATGCACTGATCACGTGACTGACCATGCACTATTCACGTGGCTGATCATGCACTGATCACGTGGCTGATCATGCACTGATCACGTGGCTGATCATGCACTGATCACGTGGCTGATCATGCACTGATGCTGATCATGCACTGATCACGTGACTGATCATGCACTGATCACGTGGCTGATCATGCACTGATCACGTGGCTGATCATGCACTGATCACGTGGCTGATCATGCACTGATCACGTGACTGATCATGCACTGATCACGTGACTGATCATGCACTGATCACGTGGCTGATCATGCACTGATCACGTGGCTGATCATGCACTGATCACGTGGCTGATCATGCACTGATCACGTGGCTGATCATGCACTGATCACGTGGCTGATCATGCACTGATCACGTGGCTGATCATGCACTGATCACGTGGCTGATCATGCACTGATCACGTGGCTGATCATGCACTGATCACGTGGCTGATCATGCACTGATCACGTGGCTGATCATGCACTGATCACGTGGCTGATCATGCACTGATCATGCGTGGCTGATCATGCACTGATCACGTGGCTGATCATGCACTGATCACGTGGCTGATCATGCACTGATCACGTGGCTGATCATGCACTGATCACGTGCTGATCATGCACTGATCACGTGACTGATCATGCACTGATCACGTGGCTGATCATGCACTGATCACGTGGCTGATCATGCACTGATCACGTGGCTGATCATGCACTGATCACGTGGCTGATCATGCACTGATCACGTGGCTGATCATGCACTGATCACGTGGCTGATCATGCACTGATCACGTGGCTGATCATGCACTGATCACGTGGCTGATCATACACTGATCACGTGGCTGATCATGCACTGATCACGTGGCTGATCATGCACTGATCACGTGGCTGATCATGCACTGATCACGTGGCTGATCATGCACTGATCACGTGGCTGATCATGCACTGATCACCGTGGCTGATCATGCACTGATCACGTGGCTGATCATGCACTGATCACGTGGCTGATCATGCACTGATCACGTGGCTGATCATGCACTGATCACGTGGCTGATCATGCACTGATCGCGTGCTGATCATGCACTGATCACGTGGCTGATCATGCACTGATCACGTGGCTGATCATGCACTGATCACGTGGCTGATCATGCACTGATCACGTGGCTGATCATGCACTGATCACGTGGCTGATCATGCACTGATCACTGATCACGTGTGCTGATCATGCACTGATCACGTGGCTGATCATGCACTGATCACGTGGCTGATCATGCACTGATCACGTGACTGATCATGCACTGATCACGTGGCTGATCATGCACTGATCACGTGGCTGATCATGCACTGATCACGTGACTGATCATGCACTGATCACGTGGCTGATCATGCACTGATCGTGGCTGATCATGCACTGATCACGTGGCTGATCATGCACTGATCGTGGCTGATCATGCACTGATCACGTGGCTGATCATGCACTGATCACGTGGCTGATCATGCACTGATCACGTGGCTGATCATGCACTGATCACGTGGCTGATCATGCACTGATCACGTGGCTGATCATGCACTGATCACGTGGCTGATCATGCACTGATCACGTGGCTGATCATGCACTGATCACGTGGCTGATCATGCACTGATCACGTGGCTGATCATGCACTGATCACGTGGCTGATCATGCACTGATCACGTGGCTGATCATGCACTGATCACGTGGCTGATCATGCACTGATCACGTGGCTGATCATGCACTGATCACGTGGCTGATCATGCACTGATCACGTGGCTGATCATGCACTGATCACGTGGCTGATCATGCACTGATGATCGTGGCTGATCATGCACTGATCATGGCACTGATGATCGTGGCTGATCATGCACTGATCACGTGGCTGATCATGCACTGATCACGTGGCTGATCATGCACTGATCACGTGGCTGATCATGCACTGATCACGTGGCTGATCATGCACTGATCACGTGGCTGATCATGCACTGATCACGTGGCTGATCATGCACTGATCACGTGGCTGATCATGCACTGATCACGTGGCTGATCATGCACACTCACGTGGCTGATCTGATCTGATCGTGGCTGATCATGCACTGATCACGTGGCTGATCATGCACTGATCACGTGGCTGATCATGCACTGATCACGTGGCTGATCATGCACTGATCACGTGGCTGATCATGCACTGATCACGTGGCTGATCATGCACTGATCACGTGGCTGATCATGCACTGATCACGTGGCTGATCATGCACTGATCACGTGGCTGATCATCATGCACTGATCACGTGGCTGATCATGCACTGATCACGTGGCTGATCATGCACTGATCACGTGGCTGATCATGCACTGATCACGTGGCTGATCATGCACTGATCACGTGGCTGATCATGCACTGATCACGTGGCTGATCATGCATGATCACTGATGATCATGGCTGATCACGTGGCTGATCATGCACTGATCACGTGGCTGATCATGCACTGATCACGTGGCTGATCATGCACTGATCACGTGGCTGATCATGCACTGATCACGTGGCTGATCATGCACTGATCACGTGGCTGATCATGCTGACACGTGGCTGATCATGCACTGATCACGTGACTGATCATGCACTGATCACGTGACTGATCATGCACTGATCACGTGGCTGATCATGCACTGATCACGTGGCTGATCATGCACTGATCACGTGGCTGATCATGCACTGATCACGTGACTGATCATGCACTGATCACGTGGCTGATCATGCACTGATCACCTGGCTGATCATGCACTGATCACGTGGCTGATCATGCACTGATCACGTGGCTGATCATACACTGATCACGTGACTGATCATGCACTGATCACGTGGCTGATCATGCACTGATCACGTGGCTGATCATGCACTGATCACGTGACTGATCATGCACTGATCACGTGTGCTGATCATGCACTGATCACGTGGCTGATCATGCACTGATCACGTGGCTGATCATACACTGATCACGTGACTGATCATGCACTGATCACGTGGCTGATCATGCACTGATCACGTGGCTGATCATGCACTGATCACGTGGCTGATCATGCACTGATCACGTGGCTGATCATGCACTGATCACGTGGCTGATCATGCACTGATCACGTGGCTGATCATGCACTGATCACGTGGCTGATCATGCACTGATCACGTGGCTGATCATGCACTGATCACGTGGCTGATCATGCACTGATCGTGCCTGATTGCACTGATCACGTGACTGATCATGCACTGATCACGTGACTGATCATGCACTGATCACGTGGCTGATCATGCACTGATCACGTGGCTGATCATACACTGATCACGTGGCTGATCATGCACTGATCACGTGCCCTGATCATGCACTGATCACGTGACTGACCATGCACTGATCACGTGGCTGATCATGCACTGATCACGTGGCTGATCATGCACTGATCACGTGACTGATCATGTAATCACTCTTCACGTGGCTGATCATGCACTGATCACGTGGCTGATCTTTTCACTGATCACGACACTGCACATGCACTGATCGTGCCTGATCATGCACTGATCACGTGGCTGATCATGCACTGATCACGTGGCTGATCATGCACTGATCATGTGGCTGATCATGCACTGATCCGTGGCTGATCATGCACTGATCACGTGACTAATCATGCACTGATCACGTGGCTGATCGCGCACTGATCACGTGGCTCATCATGCACTGATCACGTGGCTGAATATACACTGATCACGTAGCTGATCATGCACTGATCACGTGACTGATCATGCACTTATCACGTGACTGATCATGCAGTCATCACGTGCCTGATCATGCACTGATCCACGTGGCTGATCATGCACTGATCACGAGATGACTGATCATACACTGGTCACGTGACTGATCATGCACTGATACCATGGCTGATCATACACTGATCACGTGGCTGATCATGCACTGATCTCGTGGCTGATCATGCACTGATCACGTAAGCTGATCGCGCACTGATCACGTGACTGATCATGCACTGATCACGTGGCTGATCATGCACTAATCACGTGGCTGATCATGCACTGATAACGCAGCTGATCATACACTAATCACGTGGACCATGCATTGATCACCTGGCTGATCATGCACTGATCGCGCATCATACACTGAACTGACGTCACGGCTGATCATGCACTGATCACGTGACTGATCATGCACTGATCACCTGCCTGATCATGCACTGATCGTCGTGGCTGATCATGCACTGATCCCGTGGCTGATCATACACTGATCACGCTGATCACGCACTGATCACGTGGCTGATCATGCACTGATCACGTGGCTGATCATGCACTGATCACGAAGCTGATCATGCACTGATCACGTGGCTGTGCGCACTGATCACGTGACTGATCATGCACTGATCACGTGACTGATCATGCAATGATCACCTGATTGATAATGCACTGATCACGTGGCTGATCATACACTGATCACGTGGCTGAATATACACTGATCACGTGACTCATCATGCACTGATCACGTGCCTGATCATGCACTGATCGCGGGCTGATCATGCACTGATCATGGCTGATCATGCACTGATCACGTTGCTATCATGCACTGAGATCACGTGGCTGATCATGCAGCAATCACGTGGCTCATCATGCACTGATCACGTGACTGATCATACTGATCACGTGGCTGATCATTCACTGATCACGTGGCTCGATCATGCACTGATCACGTGGCTGATCATGCACTGATCACGTGCCTGATCGCACTGATCACGTGCTGATCATGTACTGATCACGTGGCTGATCATGCACTGATCACATGCCTGATCTTGCACTGATCGTGGCTGATCATGCACTGATCACGTGCCTGATCATGCACTGATCACTTGACTGATCATGCACTGATCACCTGCCTGCAAATGCACTGATCAGGTGGCTGATCATGCACTGATCCGTGCCTGATCATGCACTGATCACGTGGCTGATCATGCACTGATCGTGGCTGATCATGCACTGATCACGTGGCTGATCATGCACTGATCACTTGGCTGAATATCATGCACTGCACTGTGATCAAGACTGATCCGCGGCTGATCATGCACTGATCACGTGGCTGATCATGCACTGATCACCTGGCTGATCATGCACTGATCACGTGGCTGATCATGCACTGATCACGACTGGCTGAATATGCACTGATCACGTGACTGTGCATGCACTGATCACGTGGCTTAGCATGCAATGATCACGTGGCTAATCATACACTTGATCACGTAACTGATCATGCACTGATCACATAGCTATCATGCACTGATCACATGACTAATCATGCAGTGATCCCGTAGCTCATCATATACTGATCACGTGGCTGATCCCGCACTGTTCGCGTGGCTATCATGCACTGATCACGTGGCTGATCATGCACTGATCATGTGACTGATCATGCACGGTGATCACGTGGTGATTATGCACTGATCACGTGACTGATCATGCATGGATCGCGTGGCTAATCATGCATTGATCACGCACCGATCAGGCACTGATCACGATGACTGATCATGCACTGATCGAAGCTGATCTTGCACTGATCATGTGGCTGATCATGCACTGATCACCTGGCTGATCATGCACTGATCACGTGGCTGATGGCGCACTGATCACGTGGCTGATCATACACTAATCACGTGACTGTGCGTACGCTGATCACAAGGCTGATCATGCACTGATCACGTGGCTGATCATGCACTAATCACGTGGCTAATCATATTGATCGCGTGACTGCACGCGCACTGATCAATCATGCACTGATCACAAGGCTGATCCGGTACTGATCACTCTTGGCTGCTCCGCGCACGATCGTGGCTAATCATACATTGATCGTGACTGGCAATGCATGAACTGATCACGTGGCTGATCATGCACTGATCACCTGACTGATCATACACTAATCACCTGGCTGGATCGCACTGATCACGTGGCTGATCATGCTCTTCACGTGCCTGATCATGCACTGATCTCGTGTTGACCGGGCACCGATCACGAAGCTGATCATACACTGATCACGTGACTAATCATGCACGAATCACTTGGTTGATCTTGCACTGATCATGTGGCTGAACACGCACATCTTGATCACGTGGTTGATCATGCACTGATACACGGTTGATCACACTGATCACGAGACTGCACATGCACTGAGTACATGGCTGATCATGCACTGATCGCTGGCTATCATGCACTGATCACATTGCTATCATGCTAGTGCATCCTGTGTGGCTCATCATGCACTGATCCCTTGCTGATCATGCACTTATCACGTGGCTGATAATGCACTGATCACGTGCCTGATCATGCACTGATCACGTGGCTGATCATGCACTGATCACGTGACTGTGCATGCACTGATTACGTGGCTGAAAATGCACTGATCATGCGGCTGATCGTGCAACTGATCACATGCCTAATCATGCACTGATCACCAGATCAATCATGCACTGATCCCATGGCTTATGATCATGCACTGATCACGCGGCTGATCATGCACTTATCACGCGGAGCTGATCATGCACTGATCACGAAGCTGATCTTACACTGATCACGCGGCTGATCATGCGCGATCACGTGGCTGATCATGCACCAATCACATTGCTGATCATAAGAACTGATCACGTGGCTGATCATGCACTGATCACGAGGCTGATCATGCACCGATCACGTGGCTGACCATGCACTGATCACGTGGGACAAATCATGCTGATCACGTGGCTGATCATGCACTGATCACGTGCCTGATTATCACCGATCACGTGGCTGATCATGCACTGATCACGTGGCTGATCATGCACGATCACGCTGCTTATCTTGGCACTGATTGGGCTGATACGCACTGATCACGCGGCTGATCATGCACTGATCACGTGACTAATCATGCAGAATCACGTGATCGATCATGCACTGATCACGTAAGCAGATCGATCACTGATCACGTGACTGATCGCACTGATTACATGCCTCATCATGCACTGATCCGTGCTGATCATACACTGATCACGTGACTGATCATGCTGCTCATCATGGCTGATCATGCAGTGATCACGCGGCGAAAATGCACTGATCACAGCTGATCATACACTGATCACGTGACTGATCATGCACTGATCCCGTGGCTGATCTGGCGACTGATCACGTGCCTGATTATGCACTGATCGCGTGACTGATCATGCACTGATTCGTGGCTGATCATAAACTGATCACGTGACTGATCCATGGACTGATGCACAAGTGGCTATCATGCGCAGTGACCACATGGCTGATCGTGCGGTGATCCGTGACTCATCATGCACTGATCACGTGACTGATCATGCACTGATCACGTGGCTGATCATTACACTGATCACGTGGCTGATCATGCACTGATCACGTGGCTGCACATGCACTGATCACGTGCCTGATTATACATTGATCGCGTTGCTGATCATGCATTTATCACGTGACTGATCATGCACTGATCACGTGCCTGATCATGCACTGATCACCTGACTGATCATGCCACTGAATCATGTGCTGATCACCTGCACTGGTCCCGTGACTGTGATCGCGCACTGATCACGTGGCTGATCTGGCACAGATCACGTAGCTGATCATGCACAAATCACGTGATTGATCATGCAATGATCATGGCTGATCATGCACTTATCACGCGGACTGATCATGCACTGATCGCATACGCCTGATCATACACTGATCGCCATGAGTCATGCAGTGATCTCGTGTCTCAATGATGGTGATCACGCGGCACAATCAAGCACTGATCACGGCTCGATAATGCACCGATCACGTGGCTGATCATGCACTGATCAGTGCCTGATCTGATCACTGACCGTCGCTGATCACACATTCATCACGGTGACTGGGCACCGCGACTGATCGTGGCTGACCATGCACTGATCGCGAAGCTGATCATACACTGATCATGTGACTGAAAATGCAATGATCACGTGGCTGAAAATGCAATGATAACGTGGCTCATCATACACTGATCGCGTGGCTGAATATCATGGTGCGATTCGTGCCTGGCCGTGCACTGATCATGAGAATGATCATGCACTGATTGCGTGGCTGATCATGCACTGATCATAAGCTGATCATGCACTGATCATGAGACTGACATGCACTGATCACGTGGCTATCATGCACTGATCACATGGCTGATCATGCAGTGATCACGTGGCTGATCATGCAATGATCGTGACTGATCATACGCGATCGTGGCTGATCATGCACTGATCACGTGGCTGATCATACGCTGATCGATCGTGACTGAAAATGCACTGATCACGTGACTGAAAATGCACTGATCACGTGCCTGATCGCTGCACTAATCGCGTGGCTGATCATGCACTGAATCACGTGCCTGATCATACACTGATCACGTGGCTGATCATGCACTGATTACGGGCTGACATGCACTGATCCCGTGACTGATCATGCACTGGTACCATGGCTGACATGCACTGATCACGTGACGATCATGCACTACTCACGTGGCTATCATGCACTGATCACATGGCTGATCATGCACTGATTATGGTCTGTACATGCACTCATCACGCGTCTGATCATACACTGATCACGTGACTGATCATGCACTGATCACGGCTGTTCATACACTGATCACGTGCTCTCATCATGAACCATCACATGCCTGATCATGCATCGATCACGCGACTGATCAAGCACTGATCAGGCAGCTGATCTTGTACTGATCACGCATGATCGGCACTGATCACGTACCTGATCGCGCACTGGTCACGAAGCTGATCATACACTGGTCACGTGACTGTGCATGCACTGATCACGTGGCTGATATGGCACTGATCACGCGGGCTGATCATGCACTGGATCCGTTCCTGATCATGCACTGATCACGCGACTGCAAATGCACTGATCACGTGGCTGAGAATGCACTGATCACCTGGCTGATCGCGCACTGATCACGTTGCCGATCATACACACTGACCACGTAGACTGATCACGCACTCTTCGTGGCTGATCATGCACTGATCAACCGGTCATTGCCTGATCATACACTGATCACGCACTCATCACGAAGCTGATCATGCAATGATCACGTGACTGACCAGGCACTGATCACCTGGCTGAACATGCAATGTTCACGTGGAATCATGCAAGTGATCAGTAAGCTGATCATGCACCTAATCACCGTTTTTGATCGCGCACTGATCGCGCTGGGTCACCTGGCTATCATGACCTGACTGATCACGTGGCTGATCATTCACTAATCACGTGGCTAATCATACATTGATCACGTGATTAATCATGCACTGATCACGGATGATCTTGCACCGATCACGTGGCTGATCATGCACCGGTCGGAGTGCACATCATGCACTGTTCATGCGAATGATCATACACTGATCACGTGCCTGTGCATGCACTGAACATGTGCTGATCCTGCACTGATCACGTGGCTTATCATGCACTGATCACGTAACTGATCATGCACCTAATCGCGGACTGACCATACACCGATCACGGCTGATCATGCACTGATCATATGGCATCATGCACTGATCACGTGGTTGAAAATACACTGATCACATGGTTGATCGCGCAATGACCACGTGGCTGATCATCACTGATCACGTGGCTGATCATGCACTGATCACGTGGCTGTCATGCACTGATCACGCGGCTGATAATGCACTGATCACGTTGCATACGTCATCACGTGGCTGATCATACACTGATCACGTGGCTGTGCATGCACTGATCACGTGGCTGATCATGCACTGATCACGTGGCTGATTGCGAACTGATCGCGTCGCTAATCATACACTGATCACGAGACTAATCATGCACTGATCACGTGGCTATCTTGCACTGATCACCGGCTTATCATGCACTGATAACGCAGCATGAGCTATCATGCACTGATCACGGTTGATCATGCACTGATCACGTGGCACGAGTCATGCACTGATCACGTGACTGATCATACACTGATCATGTGGCCTGTCATGCACTGATCACATGGCTATCATGCACTGATCACGTCGTACTGATCATGACTTATCACGCACCAATCGCGATCATGCACTGATCACATGTCCTGACGCACTACACTGGATCACGTGACCGATCACGCACTCTTCACATGCCGTGATCATACTGATCACGTGCCTGATCATGCACACTGATCCCGTGGCTATTCATGCACTGATCACATGGCTGATCATGCACTGATCACGTGACTGTGCATTCACTGATCACGTGGTGATCATGCACCTGATCGTGGCTGATCATACACTGATCACGTGGCTAATCATGCACTGATCATTGCTGACCATGCAATGATCAGGTGGCGGTCATGCACTGATCACGTGGTTGATCATACACTGATCACGTGACTGATCATGCACTGATCGTGACAAATCTGCACTGATACGTGGCTGATCATGCACTGATCACGTGTCTGATCATGCAATTGATCACGTTGCTGCGCATGCACTGATCACGTGCCTGTTCATGCACTCTTTACGTGGCTGATCATGCACTGATCACGTGGGCTGATCATGCATTTGATCACGTGGTGATCATGCCCTGATCACGTTGCTGATCATGCACTGATCGCGTGGCTGATCATGCACTGATCATGGCTGATCATACACTGATCACGTGACTGATTTTGCACTGATCGCGTGACTGATCACGCACTGATCACGTGGCTGATCATGCTGATCACGTGGCTGATCATGCACTGATCACACTGATCACTGCACTGATCACGTACACCATGCACTGATCAGGTGGCTATCATGCACTGATCACGTAATTTATCATACGCTGATTGCGTGGCTGCATGCACTGATCGCGTGACTGATCACGTGCACTGATCGCGTGGCTGATCATCACTGATCCTGTCTATCATGCACTGATCCGTAGCTGATCATGCGGTGATCACCCTGGCTATCATGCACTGATCACGTGCGCTGATCATGCACTGATCACGTGACTGATCATGCACTGATCACGTGCCTGATCTTGCACTGATCACGTGGCTGATCATGCACTGATCACGTGCTATCATGCACTGATCACGTGGCTGATCATACACTGATCACGTGACTGAACATGCACTGATCGTGACAGATCATACACTGATCATGTGGCTATCATGCACTGATCACCTGGTCTATCATGCACTGAACACGTGGCTGATCATACACTGATCACGTGACTGATCATGCACTAATCACGGACTTATCATGCACTGATCACGTTGCTTATCATGCATTGATCACGTGGCTGATCATGAACTGAACACATGGCTGATCATACACTGATCACGTGACTGCCCATGCCCTAATCACGTGACTGCAAATGCACTGATCACGTGGCTATCATGCACTGATCACGTGGCTATCATGCACTGATCACGTGGCTGATCGTACACTGATCGCGTGACTGCCCCATGCACTGATCACGTGACTATCATGCACTGATCACTGTCTATCATGCACTGAACACATGTCTGATCATGAACTGATCACATGGCTGATCATACACTGATCGCGTGACTGATCATGCACTGATCACGTGGCTGATCATACAGCTATCACGCACTGATCACGTGGCTGATCATGCACTG
Source organism: Bos mutus (assembly GCF_027580195.1). Taxonomy (NCBI): domain Eukaryota; kingdom Metazoa; phylum Chordata; class Mammalia; order Artiodactyla; family Bovidae; genus Bos; species Bos mutus. Next base: position 19,290 of record NW_027220178.1, read on the forward strand.
ATCACGTGGCTGATCATGCACTGATCACGACTCTATCATTGATCACTGATCCATGTGACTGATCATACACTGATCGTGACCTGACGTGACTGATCATGCATTGATCTCGTGACATGCAATGATCACTGAAGCTGATTATACACTGATCACGTGGCTGCATGCACTGATCACGTGGCTGATCATGCACTGGTGAAGAAGCTGATCATACACTGATCACGTGACTGATCATGCACTGATCACATGGCTGATCATACACTGATCACGTGACTGATCATGCACTGATCACGTGACTGATCATGCACTGATCACGTGGCTGATCATGCACTGATCACGAAGCTGATCATGCACTGATCATGGCTGATCATGCATCATGCACATGACTGATCACATGGCTGATCATGCACTGATCACGTGGCTTATCATGCACTGATCACGTGGCTGATCATGCACTGATCACGTGGCTTATCATGCACTGATCACGTGGCTGATCATGCACTGATCACGTGACAGATCATGCACTGATCACGTGGCTATCATGCACTGATTACGAGTCTATCATGCACTGATCACGTGACTGTGCATGAACTGATCACGTTCCTGTTCATGCACTGTTAACGTGGCTATCATGCACTGATCACGTGGCTGACCATGCTTTGATCACCTGACTGATTACGGTGTCGTGTGGCTCGCTGGCGATTATCAAGCAGATGAGCGGGCGGTGTCGCAAGGCTCAGCTGGCGATTCTCAAGCAGATGAGCGGGCAGGTGTCGCGCGGCTCAGCTGGCGATTATCAAGCAGATGAGTGGGTAGGTGTCGCGTGGCTCAGCTGGCGATTATCAAGCAGATGAGCGGGCAGGTGGCGGGCGCGGCTCAGCTGGCGATTATCAAGCAGATGAGCAGGCAGGTGTCGCGTGGTTCACCTGGCGATTATCAAGCAGATGAGCGGACAGTCGCACGGCTCGCTGGCGATTATCAAGATGAGCGGGCAGCTGGCGATTATCAAGCAGATGAGCGGGCAGGTGTTCGAGGCTCAGCTGGCGATTATCAAGCAGATGAGCGGGCAGGTGTCGCGCGGCTCAGCTGCGATTATCAAGCAGATGAGCGTAGGGGCAGGTGGGCTGGGGGCCAGCGATTCTCAAGCAGATGAGCGGGTAGGTGTCGCAGGGCTCACCTGGCGATTATCAAGCAGATGAGCGGGCAGGTGTCGTGTGGCTCAGCTGGCGATTATCAAGCAGATGAGCGGGCAGGTGTCGCGCGGCTCATCTGGCGATTATCAAGCAGATGAGCGGGCAGGTGACGCGCGGCTCACCTGGCGATTATCAAGCAGATGAGAGGGCAAGAGTCGCGCGGCTCAGCTGGCGATTATCAAGCAGATGAGCGGGCAGGTGTTCCGAGGCTCAGCTGGCGATTATCAAGCAGATGAGCGGCAGGTGTCGCCCGGCTCAGCTGGCGATTATCAAGCAGATGAGGAGGGCAGATGTCGTGCGGCTCAGCTGGCGATTATCAAGCAGATGAGCGGGCAGCGTGTCCGTGGCTCAGCTGGCGATTATCAAGCAGATGAGCGGGCAGGTGTCGTGCGGCTCACCTGGCGATTATCAAGCAGATGAGCGGGCAGGTGTCGCGTGGCTCAGCTGGCGATTATCAAGCAGATGAGCGGGCAGGTGCGCATTCGGCTCTCTGGCGATTATCAAGCAGATGAGCGGGCAGGTGTCGCGAGGCTCAGCTGGCGATTATCAAGCAGATGAGCGGGCAGGTGTCGCGTGGCTCAGCTGGCGATTATCAAGCAGATGAGCGGGCAGGTGTCGCGGGGCTCAGCTGGCGATTATCAAGCAGATGGCGGGCAGGTGTCGTGTGGCTCAGCTGGCGATTATCAAGCAGATGGCGGGCAGGAGTCGCGTGGCTCAGCTGGCGATTATCAAGCAGATGAGCGGCAGGTGTCGCGGGGCTCAGCTGGCGATTATCAAGCAGATGAGCGGCAGGTGTCTTGTGGCTCAGCTGGCGATTATCAAGCAGATGAGCGGGCAGGTGTCGCGGGGCTCAGCTGGCGATTATCAAGCAGATGAGCGGGCAGGTGTCGCGGGGCTCAGCTGGCGATTATCAAGCAGATGAGCGGGCAGGTGTCGCGTGGGCTCAGCTGGCGATTATCAAGCAGATGGCGGCAGGTGTCGTGTGGCTCAGCTGGCGATTATCAAGCAGATGAGCGGGCAGGTGTCGGGGGCTCAGCTGGCGATTATCAAGCAGATGGCGGGCAGGTGTCGCGGGGCTCAGCTGGCGATTATCAAGCAGATGAGCGGGCAGGTGTCGCGGGGCTCAGCTGGCGATTATCAAGCAGATGAGTGGGCAGGTGTCGCGGGGCTCAGCTGGCGATTATCAAGCAGATGAGCGGGCAGGTGTCGCGCTGGCTCAGCTGGCGATTATCAAGCAGATGAGGGCGGCACGTCGCGCGGCTCAGCTGGCGATTATCAAGCAGATGAGCGGGCAGGTGTCGCGGGGCTCAGCTGGCGATTATCAAGCAGATGGCGGGCAGGTGTCGCGTGGCTCAGCTGGCGATTATCAAGCAGATGAGCGGGCAGGTGTCGCGGCTCAGCTGGCGATTATCAAGCAGATGAGCGTGCAGGTGTGTCGTGGCTCAGCTGGCGATTATCAAGCAGATGGCGGGCAGGTGTCGCGTGGCTCAGCTGGCGATTATCAAGCAGATGGCGGGCAGGTGTGTCGCGTGGCTCAGCTGGCGATTATCAAGCAGATGAGCGGGCAGGTGTCGTGGCGGCTCAGCTGGCGATTATCAAGCAGATGAGCGGGCAGGTATCGCGGAGGCTCAGCTGGCGATTATCAAGCAGATGGCGGCAGGTGTCGCGAGGCTCAGCTGGCGATTATCAAGCAGATGAGCGGGCAGGTGTCGCATTATCAGCAGATGGCGGGCTCGGCGGGGCTCACCTGGCGATTATCAAGCAGATGGCGGGCAGGTGTCGCGCGGCTCAGCTGGCGATTATCAAGCAGATGAGCGGGCAGGTGTCGTTGCGGCTCAGCTGGCGATTATCAAGCAGATGAGGGCAGGTGTCGTGTGGCTCAGCTGGCGATTATCAAGCAGATGAGCGGGCAGGTGTCGCGTGGCTCCAGCTGGCGATTATCAAGCAGATGGCGGGCAGGTGTCGAGGGCTCAGCTGGCGATTATCAAGCAGATGATCGCGGCAGGTGTCGCGTGGCTCAGCTGGCGATTATCAAGCAGATGAGCGGGCAGGTGTCGCGAGCTCAGCTGGCGATTATCAAGCAGATGAGCGGGCAGGTGTGGCGCGGCTCAGCTGGCGATTATCAAGCAGATGAGCGGGCAGGTGTCGCGTGGCTCAGCTGGCGATTATCAAGCAGATGAGCGGGCAGGTGTCGTGGCTCAGCTGGCGATTATCAAGCAGATGAGCGGGCAGGTGTCTTGGGGCTCAGCTGGCGATTATCAAGCAGATGAGCGGGCAGGTGTCGCGTGGCTCAGCTGGCGATTATCAAGCAGATGAGCGGCGGGGTGTCGCGGGGCTCAGCTGGCGATTATCAAGCAGATGAGCGGCAGGTGTCGTGTGGCTCAGGTGGCGATTATCAAGCAGATGAGCGGGCAGGTGTCTCGCTGGCTCAGCTGGCGATTATCAAGCAGATGAGCGGGCAGGTGTCGCGCGGCTCAGCTGGCGATTATCAAGCAGATGGCGGCAGGTGTCCGCGAGGCTCAGCTGGCGATTATCAAGCAGATGGCGGCAGGTGTCGTGTGGCTCAGCTGGCGATTATCAAGCAGATGAGCGGGCAGGTGTCAAAGGCTCAGCTGGCGATTATCAAGCAGATGAGCGGGCAGGTGTCGCGGCTCAGCTGGCGATTATCAAGCAGATGAGCGGGCAGGTGTCGCGCGGCTCAGCTGGCGATTATCAAAGCAGATGAGCGGGCAGGTGTCGCGTGGCTAAGCTGGCGATTATCAGGCAGATGAGTGGCAGGTGACACGCGCCCGGCTCAGCTGGCGCGATTATCAAGCAGATGGCGGGCAGGTGTCGCGTGGCTCAGCTGGCGATTATCAAGCAGATGAGCGGACAGTTGTTCGTGAGGCTCAGCTGGCGATTATCAAGCAGATGAGCGGGCAGGTGTCGCGCGGCTCACCTGGCGATTATCAAGCAGATGGCGGGCAGTTATCGCGGGGGCTCAGCTTGCGATTATCAAGCAGATGAACGGGCAGGTGTCGCGCGGCTCAAGCCAGCGATTATCAAGCAGATGAGCGGGCAGGTGGCGCCAGGGCTCACCTGGTGATTATCAAGCAGATGAGAAGGCAGGCAGGTGCGTGTGGCTCAGCTGGCGATTATCAAGCAGATGAGCGGGCAGGTGTCGCGGGCTCAGCTGGCGATTATCAAGCAGATGGCGGGCAGGAATGGCGTGGCTCAGCTGGCGATTATCAGGCAGATGATCGTGCAGGTGTCGCCTGGCTCAGCTGGCGATTATCAAACAGATGAGCGGGCAGGTGTCTTGGCGGCTCAGCTGGCGATTATCAAGCAGATGAGCGGGCAGGTGTTGCGTGGGCTCAGCTGGCGATTATCAAGCGATGACCGGGCAGGTGTCGCGGGGCTCAGCTGGCGATTATCAAGCAGATCAGCGCGGCTCAGCTGGCGATTATCAAGCAGATGGCATGCAGGTGTCGAGCGGCTCAGCTGGCGATTATCAAGCAGATGGTAGGCAGGTGTCGATGAGCTGCAGGTGCGATTACTCAGGCAGCGTGCAGGTGCCAGTGGCTAAGCTGGCGGATATCAAACAGATGAAGAGGCAGGTGTCGCGCGGCTCAGCTGGCGATTATCAAGCAGATGGCGGGCAGGTGTCGCGTGGCTCACCTGGCGATTATCAAGCAGATGAGAGGGCGGGTCGCGTGGCTCAGCTGGCGTTATCAAGCAGATGACGGCGGCGGGTGTCCGGCGGGGCTCGCTGCTGGCGATTATCAAGCAGATGGCGGGCGGTGTAGCTCAGGTGGCGATTATCAAGCAGATGAAGGCGGGCAGGAGTCGCGAGGCTCAGCTGGCGATTATCAAGCAGATGAAGCGGCAGGTGTATTTGGCTCAGGTGGCGATTATCAAACAGATGGCAGGCAAGTGTCGCAGGAGGCTCAGCTTGCGATTATCAGAAGCGATGCGGCGGGCGTCGCGGCGCGGCTCGACTGGCGTTATCAAGCAGATG